>NW_027274328.1:0-111128 GCF_030028105.1 Mobula birostris | reverse complement strand
CAGTGCATGCAATGCTTAGACAATACAAATAGTATACATTTCAATTTTACACCAAAGCACTTTCTGCAAAACTAATGGAAACACTTTAGGTTAACTTCCCACATGATTCTGAGATGTCTGAAAGTTGTTTCATACCTGTGCACATAAAGACAAAAAAGTTGATTTCACAGTGAATAGAATGCTTTGACATAAAAGTAGTATACATTTCAATTGTACTCAAAAGTCCTGACTGCAAACCTAATGGAAACACCTTAGGTTAATTTTCCACATGAGTATGACCAGGTTTAAAGTTGTTTCATGCCTCAGTTCATCAAGACAAAAAAGTTTCTTTCTCAGTGCTACTATGCTCTGACATTAAGGTAGTATACATCTCAATTTTACTCCAAAGTACTTACTGCAAACAAATGGAAACACCTTAGGTTAACTTCCCACATGATTATTAGTAGTTTGAAAGTTGTTTCCTGGCTGTACACATCAACACAAAAAAGTTGTTATCTCAGTGCATGTAATGCTTAGACAATACAAATAGTATACATTTCAATTTTACACCAAAGCACTTACTGCAAAACTAATGGAAACACTTTAGGTTAACTTCCCACATGATTCTGAGATGTCTGAAAGTTGTTTCATACCTGTGCACATAGAGACAAAAAAGTTGATTTCACAGTGAATAGAATGCTTTGACATAAAAGTAGTATACATTTCAATTGTACTCAAAAGTCCTGACTGCAAACCTAATGGAAACACCTTAGGTTAATTTTCCACATGAGTATGACCAGGTTTAAAGTTGTTTCATGCCTCAGTTCATCAAGACAAAAAAGTTTCTTTCTCAGTGCTACTATGCTCTGACATTAAGGTAGTATACATCTCAATTTTACTCCAAAGTACTTACTGCAAACAAATGGAAACACCTTAGGTTAACTTCCCACATGATTATTAGCAGTTTGAAAGTTGTTTCCTGGCTGTACACATCAACACAAAAAAGTTGTTATCTCAGTGCATGTAATGCTTAGACAATACAAATAGTATACATTTCAATTTTACAGCAAAGCACTTACTGCAAAACTAATGGAAACACTTTAGGTTAACTTCCCACATGATTCTGAGATGTCTGAAAGTTCTTTCATACCTGTGCACATAGAGACAAAAAAGTTGATTTCACAGTGAATAGAATGCTTTGACATAAAAGTAGTATACATTTCAATTGTACTCAAAACTCCTGACTGCAAACCTAATGGAAACACCTTAGGTTAACTTTCCACATGAGTATGACCAGGTTTGAAGTAGTTTCATGCCTCAGTTCATCAAGACAAAAAAGTTTCTTTCTCAGTGCTACTATGCTCTGACATTAAGGTAGTATACATCTCAATTTTACTCCAAAGTACTTACTGCAAACAAATGGAAACACCTAAGGTTAACTTCCCACATGATTATTAGTAGTTTGAAAGTTGTTTCCTGGCTGTACACATCAACACAAAAAAGTTGTTATCTCAGTGCATGCAATGCTTAGACAATACAAATAGTATACATTTCAATTTTACACCAAAGCACTTACTGCAAATCTAATGGAAACACTTTAGATTAACTTCCCACATGATTCTGAGATGTCTGAAAGTTGATTCATACGTGTGCACATCAAGACAAAAAAGTTGTTATCTCAGTGCATGCAAAGCTTTGACAATACCAATAGTATACATTTCAATTTTACACCAAAGCACTTACTGCAAACCTAATGGAAACACCTTAGGTTAACTTTCCACATCATTATGAGTAGTTTGAAAGTTGTTTCATGGCTGTAGACATCAACACAAAAAAGTTGTTATCTCAGTGCATGCAATGCTTAGACAATACAAATAGCATACATTTCAATTTTCCACCAAAGCACTTACTGCAAACCTAATGGAAACACTTTAGGTTAACTTCCCACATGATTCTGAGATGTCTGAAAGTTGTTTTTTACCTGTGCACATAAAGACAAAAAAGTTGATTTCACAGTGAATACAATGCTTTGACATAAGAGTAGTATACATTTCAATTGTACTCAAAAGTCCTGACTGCAAACCTAATGGATACAGCTTAGGTTAACTTTCCACATGATTATGAGTAGTTCGAAAGCTGTTTCATGGCTGTACACATCAACACAAAAAAGTTGTTATCTCAGTGCATGCAATGCTTAGTCAATACAATTAGTATACATTTCAATTTTACAACAAAGCACTTACTGCAAACCTAATGGAAACACTTTAGGTTAACTTCCCACATGATTCTGAGATGTCTGAAAGTTGTTTCATACCTGTGCACATAAAGACAAAAAAGTTGTTTTCTCAGTGCATGCAAAGCTATGACAATACAAATAGTATACATTTCATTTTTACACCAAAGCACTTACTGCAAACCTAATGGAAACACTTTAGGTTAACTTCTCACATGATTATGAGTAGTTTGAAAGTTGTTTCATGGCTGTACACATCAACACAAAACAGTTGCTATCTCAGTGCATGCAATGCTTAGAGAATACAAATAGTATACATTTCAATTTTACACCAAAGTCCTTACTGCAAACCTAATGGAAACAACTTAGATTAACTTCCCACATGATTCTGAGATGTCTGAAAGTTGTTTCATACCTGTGCACATCAAGACAAAAAAGTTGTTTTCTCAGTGCATGCAATGCTTTTACAATACATATAGAATACATTTCAATTTTACACCAAAGCACTTACTGCAAACCTAATGGAAACACCTTAGGTTAACTTTCCACATGATTCTGAGATGTCTGAAAGTTGTTTCATACCTGTGCACATAAAGACAAAAAAGTTGTTTTCTCAGTGCATGCAAAGCTTTGACAATACAAATAGTATACATTTCATTTTTACACCAAAGCACTTACTGCAAACCTAATGGAAACACCTTAGGTTAACTTTCCACATGATTATGAGTAGTTTGAAAGTTGTTTCATGGCTGTACACATCAACACAAAAAAGTTGTTATCTCAGTGAATAGAATGCTTTGACATAAAAGTAGTATACATTTCAATTGTACTCAAAAGTAGTGACTGCAAACCTAATGGAAACACCTTAGGTTAACTTTCCACATGAGTATGACTAGGTTTAAAGTTGTTTCATGCCTCAGTTCATCAAGACAAAAAAGTTTATTTCTCAGTGCTACTATGCTCTGACATTAAGGTAGTATACATCTCAATTTTACTCCAAAGTACTTACTGCAATCAAATGGAAACACCTTAGGTTAACTTTCCACATGATTATGAGTAGTTTGAAAGTTGTTTCATGGCTGTACACATCAACACGAAAAAGTTGTTAACTCAGTGCATGCAATGCTTAGACAATACAAATAGTATACATTTCAATTTTACACCAAAGCACTTACTGCAAAACTAATGGAAACACTTTAGGTTAACTTCCCACATGATTCTGAGATGTCTGAAAGTTGTTTCATACCTGTGCACATAAAGACAAAAAAGTTGATTTCACAGTGAATAGAATGCTTTGACATAAAAGTAGTATACATTTCAATTGTACTCAAAAGTCCTGACTGCAAACCTAATGGAAACACCTTAGGTTAACTTTCCACATGAGTATTACCAGGTTTAAAGTAGTTTCATGCCTCAGTTCATCAAGACAAAAAAGTTTCTTTCTCAGTGCTACTATGCTCTGACTTTAAGGTAGTATACATCTCAATTTTACTCCAAAGTACTTACTGCAAACAAATGGAAACACCTAAGTTTAACTTCCCACATGATTATTAGTAGTTTGAAATTTGTTTCCTGGCTGTACACATCAACACAAAAAAGTTGTTATCTCAGTGCATGCAATGCTTAGTCAATACAATTAGTATACATTTCAATTTTACAGCAAAGCACTTACTGCAAACATAATGGAAACACTTTAGGTTAACTTCCCACATGATTCTGAGATGTCTGAAAGTTGTTTCATACCTGTGCACATAAAGACAAAAAAGTTGTTTTCTCAGTGCATGCAAAGCTTTGACAATACAAATAGTATACATTTCATTTTTACACCAAAGCACTTACTGCAAACCTAATGGAAACACCTTAGGTTAACTTTCCACATGATTATGAGTAGTTTCAAAGTTGTTTCATGTCTGTACACATCAACAAAAAAAAGTTGTTATCTCAGTGCATGCAATGCTTAGACAATACAAATAGCATACATTTCAATTTTCCACCAAAGCACTTACTGCAAACTTAATGGAAACACTTTAGATTAACTTCCCACATGATTCTGAGATGTCTGAAAGTTGTTTCATACCTGTGCACATCAAGACAAAAAAGTTGTTTTCTCAGTGCATGCAAAGCTTTGACAATACCAATAGTATACATTTCAATTTTACACCAAAGCACTTACTGCAAACCTAATGGAAACACCTTAGGTTAACTTTCCACATGATTATGAGTAGTTTGAAAGTTGTTTCATGGCTGTACACATCAACACAAAAAAGTTGTTATCTCAGTGCATGCAATGCTTAGACAATACAAATAGCATACATTTCAATTTTCCACCAAAGCACTTACTGCAAACCTAATGGAAACACTTTAGGTTAACTTCCCACATGATTCTGAGATGTCTGAAAGTTGTTTCATAGCTGTGCACATCAAGACAAAAAAGTTGTTTTCTCAGTGCATGCAATGCTTTTACAATACAAATAGTATACATTTCAATGTTACACCAAAGCACTTACTGCAAACCTAATGGAAACACCTTAGGTTAACTTTCCACATGATTATGTGTAGTTTCAAAGTTGTTGCATGTCTGTACACATCAACAAAAAAAAGTTGTTATCTCAGTGCATGCAATGCTTAGACAATACAAATAGCATACATTTCAATTTTCCACCAAAGCACTTACTGCAAACCTAATGGAAACACTTTAGGTTAACTTCCCACATGATTCTGAGATGTCTGAAAGTTGTTTCATACTTGTGCACATAAAGACAAAAAAGTTGATTTCACAGTGAATAGAATGCTTTGACGTAAAAGTAGTATACATCTCAATTGTACTCAAAAGTCCTGACTGCAAACCTAATGGATACAGCTTAGGTTAACTTTCCACATGATTATGAGTAGTTTGAAAGCTTTTTCATGGCTGTATACATCAACACAAAAAAGTTGTTATCTCAGTGCATGCAATGCTTAGACAATACAATTAGTATACATTTCAATTTTACAGCAAAGCACTTACTGTAAACCTAATGGAAACACTTTAGGTTAACTTCCCACATGATTCTGAGATGTCTGAAAGTTGATTCATACGTGTGCACATCAAGACAAAAAAGTTGTTTTCTCAGTGCATGCAAAGCTTTGACAATACCAATAGTATACATTTCAATTTTACACCAAAGCACTTACTGCAAACCTAATGGAAACACCTTAGGTTAACTTTCCACATCATTATGAGTAGTTTGAAAGTTGTTTCATGGCTGTAGACATCAACACAAAAAAGTTGTTATCTCAGTGCATGCAATGCTTAGACAATACAAATAGCATACATTTCAATTTTCCACCAAAGCACTTACTGCAAACCTAATGGAAACACTTTAGGTTAACTTCCCACATGATTCTGAGATGTCTGAAAGTTGTTTCATACTTGTGCACATAAAGACAAAAATGTTGATTTCACAGTGAATAGAATGCTTTGACATAAAAGTAGTATACATTTCAATTGTACTCAAAAGTCCTGACTGCAAACCTAATGGATACAGCTTAGGTTAACTTTCCACATGATTATGAGTAGTTTGAAAGCTGTTTCATGGCTGTATACATCAACACAAAAAAGTTGTTATCTCAGGGCATGCAATGCTTAGACAATACAATTAGTATACATTTCAATTTTACAGCAAAGCACTTACTGCAAACCTAATGGAAACACTTTAGGTTAACTTCCCACATGATTCTGAGATGTCTGAAAGTTGTTTCATACTTGTGCACATAAAGACAAAAAAGTTGATTTCACAGTGAATACAATGCTTTGACATAAGAGTAGTATACATTTCAATTGTACTCAAAAGTCCTGACTGCAAACCTAATGGATACAGCTTAGGTTAACTTTCCACATGATTATGAGTAGTTCGAAAGCTGTTTCATGGCTGTACACATCAACACAAAAAAGTTGTTATCTCAGTGCATGCAATGCTTAGTCAATACAATTAGTATACATTTCAATTTTACAACAAAGCAGTTACTGCAAACCTAATGGAAACACTTTAGGTTAACTTCCCACATGATTCTGAGATGTCTGAAAGTTGTTTCATACCTGTGCACATAAAGACAAAAAAGTTGTTTTCTCAGTGCATGCAAAGCTTTGACAATACAAATAGTATACATTTCATTTTTACACCAAAGCACTTACTGCAAACCTAATGGAAACACTTTAGGTTAACTTCTCACATGATTATGAGTAGTTTGAAAGTTGTTTCATGGCTGTACACATCAACACAAAACAGTTGCTATCTCAGTGCATGCAATGCTTAGAGAATACAAATAGTATACATTTCAATTTTACACCAAAGTCCTTACTGCAAACCTAATGGAAACAACTTAGATTAACTTCCCACATGATTCTGAGATGTCTGAAAGTTGTTTCATACCTGTGCACATCAAGACAAAAAAGTTGTTTTCTCAGTGCATGCAATGCTTTTACAATACATATAGAATACATTTCAATTTTACACCAAAGCACTTACTGCAAACCTAATGGAAACACCTTAGGTTAACTTTCCACATGATTCTGAGATGTCTGAAAGTTGTTTCATACCTGTGCACATAAAGACAAAAAAGTTGTTTTCTCAGTGCATGCAAAGCTTTGACAATACAAGTAGTATACATTTCATTTTTACACCAAAGCACTTACTGCAAACCTAATGGAAACACCTTAGGTTAACTTTCCACATGATTATGAGTAGTTTGAAAGTTGTTTCATGGCTGTACACATCAACACAAAAAAGTTGTTAACTCAGTGCATGCAATGCTTAGACAATACAAATAGTATACATTTCAATTTTACACCAAAGCACTTACTGCAAAACTAATGGAAACACTTTAGGTTAACTTCCCACATGATTCTGAGATGTCTGAAAGTTGTTTCATACCTGTGCACATAAAGACAAAAAAGTTGATTTCACAGTGAATAGAATGCTTTGACATAAAAGTAGTATACATTTCAATTGTACTCAAAAGTCCTGACTGCAAACCTAATGGAAACACCTTAGGTTAATTTTCCACATGAGTATGACCAGGTTTAAAGTTGTTTCATGCCTCAGTTCATCAAGACAAAAAAGTTTCTTTCTCAGTGCTACTATGCTCTGACATTAAGGTAGTATACATCTCAATTTTACTCCAAAGTACTTACTGCAAACAAATGGAAACACCTTAGGTTAACTTCCCACATGATTATTAGTAGTTTGAAAGTTGTTTCCTGGCTGTACACATCAACACAAAAAAGTTGTTATCTCAGTGCATGTAATGCTTAGACAATACAAATAGTATACATTTCAATTTTACACCAAAGCACTTACTGCAAAACTAATGGAAACACTTTAGGTTAACTTCCCACATGATTCTGAGATGTCTGAAAGTTCTTTCATACCTGTGCACATAGAGACAAAAAAGTTGATTTCACAGTGAATAGAATGCTTTGACATAAAAGTAGTATACATTTCAATTGTACTCAAAAGTCCTGACTGCAAACCTAATGGAAACACCTTAGGTTAACTTTCCACATGAGTATTACCAGGTTTAAAGTAGTTTCATGCCTCAGTTCATCAAGACAAAAAAGTTTCTTTCTCAGTGCTACTATGCTCTGACATTAAGGTAGTATACATCTCAATTTTACTCCAAAGTACTTACTGCAAACAAATGGAAACACCTAAGGTTAACTTCCCACATGATTATTAGTAGTTTGAAATTTGTTTCCTGGCTGTACACATCAACACAAAAAAGTTGTTATCTCAGTGCATGCAATGCTTAGTCAATACAATTAGTATACATTTCAATTTTACAGCAAAGCACTTACTGCAAACATAATGGAAACACTTTAGGTTAACTTCCCACATGATTCTGAGATGTCTGAAAGTTGTTTCATACCTGTGCACATCAAGACAAAAAAGTTGTTTTCTCAGTGCATGCAAAGCTTTGACAATACCAATAGTATACATTTCAATTTTACACCAAAGCACTTACTGCAAACCTAATGGAAACACCTTAGGTTAACTTTCCACATGATTATGAGTAGTTTGAAAGTTGTTTCATGGCTGTACACATCAACACAAAAAAGTTGTTATCTCAGTGCATGCAATGCTTAGACAATACAAATAGCATACATTTCAATTTTCCACCAAAGCACTTACTGCAAACCTAATGGAAACACTTTAGGTTAACTTCCCACATGATTCTGAGATGTCTGAAAGTTGTTTCATAGCTGTGCACATCAAGACAAAAAAGTTGTTTTCTCAGTGCATGCAATGCTTTTACAATACAAATAGTATACATTTCAATGTTACACCAAAGCACTTACTGCAAACCTAATGGAAACACCTTAGGTTAACTTTCCACATGATTATGAGTAGTTTCAAAGTTGTTGCATGTCTGTACACATCAACAAAAAAAAGTTGTTATCTCAGTGCATGCAATGCTTAGACAATACAAATAGCATACATTTCAATTTTCCACCAAAGCACTTACTGCAAACCTAATGGAAACACTTTAGGTTAACTTCCCACATGATTCTGAGATGTCTGAAAGTTGTTTCATGCTTGTGCACATAAAGACAAAAAAGTTGATTTCACAGTGAATAGAATGCTTTGACGTAAAAGTAGTATACATCTCAATTGTACTCAAAAGTCCTGACTGCAAACCTAATGGATACAGCTTAGGTTAACTTTCCACATGATTATGAGTAGTTTGAAAGCTTTTTCATGGCTGTATACATCAACACAAAAAAGTTGTTATCTCAGTGCATGCAATGCTTAGACAATACAATTAGTATACATTTCAATTTTACAGCAAAGCACTTACTGTAAACCTAATGGAAACACTTTAGGTTAACTTCCCACATGATTCTGAGATGTCTGAAAGTTGATTCATACGTGTGCACATCAAGACAAAAAAGTTGTTTTCTCAGTGCATGCAAAGCTTTGACAATACCAATAGTATACATTTCAATTTTACACCAAAGCACTTACTGCAAACCTAATGGAAACACCTTAGGTTAACTTTCCACATCATTATGAGTAGTTTGAAAGTTGTTTCATGGCTGTAGACATCAACACAAAAAAGTTGTTATCTCAGTGCATGCAATGCTTAGACAATACAAATAGCATACATTTCAATTTTCCACCAAAGCACTTACTGCAAACCTAATGGAAACACTTTAGGTTAACTTCCCACATGATTCTGAGTTGTCTGAAAGTTGTTTTTTACCTGTGCACATAAAGACAAAAATGTTGATTTCACAGTGAATAGAATGCTTTGACATAAAAGTAGTATACATTTCAATTGTACTCAAAAGTCCTGACTGCAAACCTAATGGATACAGCTTAGGTTAACTTTCCGCATGATTATGAGTAGTTTGAAAGCTGTTTCATGGCTGTATACATCAACACAAAAAAGTTGTTATCTCAGGGCATGCAATGCTTAGACAATACAATTAGTATACATTTCAATTTTACAGCAAAGCACTTACTGCAAACCTAATGGAAACACTTTAGGTTAACTTCCCACATGATTCTGAGATGTCTGAAAGTTGTTTCATACTTGTGCACATAAAGACAAAAAAGTTGATTTCACAGTGAATACAATGCTTTGACATAAGAGTAGTATACATTTCATTTTTACACCAAAGCACTTACTGCAAACCTAATGGAAACACTTTAGGTTAACTTCTCACATGATTATGAGTAGTTTGAAAGTTGTTTCATGGCTGTACACATCAACACAAAACAGTTGCTATCTCAGTGCATGCAATGCTTAGAGAATACAAATAGTATACATTTCAATTTTACACCAAAGTCCTTACTGCAAACCTAATGGAAACAACTTAGATTAACTTCCCACATGATTCTGAGATGTCTGAAAGTTGTTTCATACCTGTGCACATCAAGACAAAAAAGTTGTTTTCTCAGTGCATGCAATGCTTTTACAATACATATAGAATACATTTCAATTTTACACCAAAGCACTTACTGCAAACCTAATGGAAACACCTTAGGTTAACTTTCCACATGATTCTGAGATGTCTGAAAGTTGTTTCATACCTGTGCACATAAAGACAAAAAAGTTGTTTTCTCAGTGCATGCAAAGCTTTGACAATACAAATAGTATACATTTCATTTTTACACCAAAGCACTTACTGCAAACCTAATGGAAACACCTTAGGTTAACTTTCCACATGATTATGAGTAGTTTGAAAGTTGTTTCATGGCTGTACACATCAACACAAAAAAGTTGTTAACTCAGTGCATGCAATGCTTAGACAATACAAATAGTATACATTTCAATTTTACACCAAAGCACTTACTGCAAAACTAATGGAAACACTTTAGGTTAACTTCCCACATGATTCTGAGATGTCTGAAAGTTGTTTCATACCTGTGCACATAAAGACAAAAAAGTTGATTTCACAGTGAATAGAATGCTTTGACATAAAAGTAGTATACATTTCAATTGTACTCAAAAGTCCTGACTGCAAACCTAATGGAAACACCTTAGGTTAATTTTCCACATGAGTATGACCAGGTTTAAAGTTGTTTCATGCCTCAGTTCATCAAGACAAAAAAGTTTCTTTCTCAGTGCTACTATGCTCTGGACATTAAGGTAGTATACATCTCAATTTTACTCCAAAGTACTTACTGCAAACAAATGGAAACACCTTAGGTTAACTTCCCACATGATTATTAGTAGTTTGAAAGTTGTTTCCTGGCTGTACACATCAACACAAAAAAGTTGTTATCTCAGTGCATGTAATGCTTAGACAATACAAATAGTATACATTTCAATTTTACACCAAAGCACTTACTGCAAAACTAATGGAAACACTTTAGGTTAACTTCCCACATGATTCTGAGATGTCTGAAAGTTCTTTCATACCTGTGCACATAGAGACAAAAAAGTTGATTTCACAGTGAATAGAATGCTTTGACATAAAAGTAGTATACATTTCAATTGTACTCAAAAGTCCTGACTGCAAACCTAATGGAAACACCTTAGGTTAACTTTCCACATGAGTATTACCAGGTTTAAAGTAGTTTCATGCCTCAGTTCATCAAGACAAAAAAGTTTCTTTCTCAGTGCTACTATGCTCTGACATTAAGGTAGTATACATCTCAATTTTACTCCAAAGTACTTACTGCAAACAAATGGAAACACTAAGGTTAACTTCCCACATGATTATTAGTAGTTTGAAATTTGTTTCCTGGCTGTACACATCAACACAAAAAAGTTGTTATCTCAGTGCATGCAATGCTTAGTCAATACAATTAGTATACATTTCAATTTTACAGCAAAGCACTTACTGCAAACATAATGGAAACACTTTAGGTTAACTTCCCACATGATTCTGAGATGTCTGAAAGTTGTTTCATACCTGTGCACATCAAGACAAAAAAGTTGTTTTCTCAGTGCATGCAAAGCTTTGACAATACCAATAGTATACATTTCAATTTTACACCAAAGCACTTACTGCAAACCTAATGGAAACACCTTAGGTTAACTTTCCACATGATTATGAGTAGTTTGAAAGTTGTTTCATGGCTGTACACATCAACACAAAAAAGTTGTTATCTCAGTGCATGCAATGCTTAGACAATACAAATAGCATACATTTCAATTTTCCACCAAAGCACTTACTGCAAACCTAATGGAAACACTTTAGGTTAACTTCCCACATGATTCTGAGATGTCTGAAAGTTGTTTCATAGCTGTGCACATCAAGACAAAAAAGTTGTTTTCTCAGTGCATGCAATGCTTTTACAATACAAATAGTATACATTTCAATGTTACACCAAAGCACTTACTGCAAACCTAATGGAAACACCTTAGGTTAACTTTCCACATGATTATGAGTAGTTTCAAAGTTGTTGCATGTCTGTACACATCAACAAAAAAAAGTTGTTATCTCAGTGCATGCAATGCTTAGACAATACAAATAGCATACATTTCAATTTTCCACCAAAGCACTTACTGCAAACCTAATGGAAACACTTTAGGTTAACTTCCCACATGATTCTGAGATGTCTGAAAGTTGTTTCATACTTGTGCACATAAAGACAAAAAAGTTGATTTCACAGTGAATAGAATGCTTTGACGTAAAAGTAGTATACATCTCAATTGTACTCAAAAGTCCTGACTGCAAACCTAATGGATACAGCTTAGGTTAACTTTCCACATGATTATGAGTAGTTTGAAAGCTTTTTCATGGCTGTATACATCAACACAAAAAAGTTGTTATCTCAGTGCATGCAATGCTTAGACAATACAATTAGTATACATTTCAATTTTACAGCAAAGCACTTACTGTAAACCTAATGGAAACACTTTAGGTTAACTTCCCACATGATTCTGAGATGTCTGAAAGTTGATTCATACGTGTGCACATCAAGACAAAAAAGTTGTTTTCTCAGTGCATGCAAAGCTTTGACAATACCAATAGTATACATTTCAATTTTACACCAAAGCACTTACTGCAAACCTAATGGAAACACCTTAGGTTAACTTTCCACATCATTATGAGTAGTTTGAAAGTTGTTTCATGGCTGTAGACATCAACACAAAAAAGTTGTTATCTCAGTGCATGCAATGCTTAGACAATACAAATAGCATACATTTCAATTTTCCACCAAAGCACTTACTGCAAACCTAATGGAAACACTTTAGGTTAACTTCCCACATGATTCTGAGTTGTCTGAAAGTTGTTTTTTACCTGTGCACATAAAGACAAAAATGTTGATTTCACAGTGAATAGAATGCTTTGACATAAAAGTAGTATACATTTCAATTGTACTCAAAAGTCCTGACTGCAAACCTAATGGATACAGCTTAGGTTAACTTTCCGCATGATTATGAGTAGTTTGAAAGCTGTTTCATGGCTGTATACATCAACACAAAAAAGTTGTTATCTCAGGGCATGCAATGCTTAGACAATACAATTAGTATACATTTCAATTTTACAGCAAAGCACTTACTGCAAACCTAATGGAAACACTTTAGGTTAACTTCCCACATGATTCTGAGATGTCTGAAAGTTGTTTCATACTTGTGCACATAAAGACAAAAAAGTTGATTTCACAGTGAATACAATGCTTTGACATAAGAGTAGTATACATTTCATTTTTACACCAAAGCACTTACTGCAAACCTAATGGAAACACTTTAGGTTAACTTCTCACATGATTATGAGTAGTTTGAAAGTTGTTTCATGGCTGTACACATCAACACAAAACAGTTGCTATCTCAGTGCATGCAATGCTTAGAGAATACAAATAGTATACATTTCAATTTTACACCAAAGTCCTTACTGCAAACCTAATGGAAACAACTTAGATTAACTTCCCACATGATTCTGAGATGTCTGAAAGTTGTTTCATACCTGTGCACATCAAGACAAAAAAGTTGTTTTCTCAGTGCATGCAATGCTTTTACAATACATATAGAATACATTTCAATTTTACACCAAAGCACTTACTGCAAACCTAATGGAAACACCTTAGGTTAACTTTCCACATGATTCTGAGATGTCTGAAAGTTGTTTCATACCTGTGCACATAAAGACAAAAAAGTTGTTTTCTCAGTGCATGCAAAGCTTTGACAATACAAATAGTATACATTTCATTTTTACACCAAAGCACTTACTGCAAACCTAATGGAAACACCTTAGGTTAACTTTCCACATGATTATGAGTAGTTTGAAAGTTGTTTCATGGCTGTACACATCAACACAAAAAAGTTGTTAACTCAGTGCATGCAATGCTTAGACAATACAAATAGTATACATTTCAATTTTACACCAAAGCACTTACTGCAAAACTAATGGAAACACTTTAGGTTAACTTCCCACATGATTCTGAGATGTCTGAAAGTTGTTTCATACCTGTGCACATAAAGACAAAAAAGTTGATTTCACAGTGAATAGAATGCTTTGACATAAAAGTAGTATACATTTCAATTGTACTCAAAAGTCCTGACTGCAAACCTAATGGAAACACCTTAGGTTAATTTTCCACATGAGTATGACCAGGTTTAAAGTTGTTTCATGCCTCAGTTCATCAAGACAAAAAAGTTTCTTTCTCAGTGCTACTATGCTCTGACATTAAGGTAGTATACATCTCAATTTTACTCCAAAGTACTTACTGCAAACAAATGGAAACACCTTAGGTTAACTTCCCACATGATTATTAGTAGTTTGAAAGTTGTTTCCTGGCTGTACACATCAACACAAAAAAGTTGTTATCTCAGTGCATGTAATGCTTAGACAATACAAATAGTATACATTTCAATTTTACACCAAAGCACTTACTGCAAAACTAATGGAAACACTTTAGGTTAACTTCCCACATGATTCTGAGATGTCTGAAAGTTGTTTCATACCTGTGCACATAGAGACAAAAAAGTTGATTTCACAGTGAATAGAATGCTTTGACATAAAAGTAGTATACATTTCAATTGTACTCAAAAGTCCTGACTGCAAACCTAATGGAAACACCTTAGGTTAACTTTCCACATGAGTATTACCAGGTTTAAAGTAGTTTCATGCCTCAGTTCATCAAGACAAAAAAGTTTCTTTCTCAGTGCTACTATGCTCTGACATTAAGGTAGTATACATCTCAATTTTACTCCAAAGTACTTACTGCAAACAAATGGAAACACCTAAGGTTAACTTCCCACATGATTATTAGTAGTTTGAAATTTGTTTCCTGGCTGTACACATCAACACAAAAAAGTTGTTATCTCAGTGCATGCAATGCTTAGTCAATACAATTAGTATACATTTCAATTTTACAGCAAAGCACTTACTGCAAACATAATGGAAACACTTTAGGTTAACTTCTCACATGATTCTGAGATGTCTGAAAGTTGTTTCATACCTGTGCACATCAAGACAAAAAAGTTGTTTTCTCAGTGCATGCAAAGCTTTGACAATACCAATAGTATACATTTCAATTTTACACCAAAGCACTTACTGCAAACCTAATGGAAACACCTTAGGTTAACTTTCCACATGATTATGAGTAGTTTGAAAGTTGTTTCATGGCTGTACACATCAACACAAAAAAGTTGTTATCTCAGTGCATGCAATGCTTAGACAATACAAATAGCATACATTTCAATTTTCCACCAAAGCACTTACTGCAAACCTAATGGAAACACTTTAGGTTAACTTCCCAGATGATTCTGAGATGTCTGAAAGTTGTTTCATAGCTGTGCACATCAAGACAAAAAAGTTGTTTTCTCAGTGCATGCAATGCTTTTACAATACAAATAGTATACATTTCAATGTTACACCAAAGCACTTACTGCAAACCTAATGGAAACACCTTAGGTTAACTTTCCACATGATTATGAGTAGTTTCAAAGTTGTTGCATGTCTGTACACATCAACAAAAAAAAGTTGTTATCTCAGTGCATGCAATGCTTAGACAATACAAATAGCATACATTTCAATTTTCCACCAAAGCACTTACTGCAAACCTAATGGAAACACTTTAGGTTAACTTCCCACATGATTCTGAGATGTCTGAAAGTTGTTTCATACTTGTGCACATAAAGACAAAAAAGTTGATTTCACAGTGAATAGAATGCTTTGACGTAAAAGTAGTATACATCTCAATTGTACTCAAAAGTCCTGACTGCAAACCTAATGGATACAGCTTAGGTTAACTTTCCACATGATTATGAGTAGTTTGAAAGCTTTTTCATGGCTGTATACATCAACACAAAAAAGTTGTTATCTCAGTGCATGCAATGCTTAGACAATACAATTAGTATACATTTCAATTTTACAGCAAAGCACTTACTGTAAACCTAATGGAAACACTTTAGGTTAACTTCCCACATGATTCTGAGATGTCTGAAAGTTGATTCATACGTGTGCACATCAAGACAAAAAAGTTGTTTTCTCAGTGCATGCAAAGCTTTGACAATACCAATAGTATACATTTCAATTTTACACCAAAGCACTTACTGCAAACCTAATGGAAACACCTTAGGTTAACTTTCCACATCATTATGAGTAGTTTGAAAGTTGTTTCATGGCTGTAGACATCAACACAAAAAAGTTGTTATCTCAGTGCATGCAATGCTTAGACAATACAAATAGCATACATTTCAATTTTCCACCAAAGCACTTACTGCAAACCTAATGGAAACACTTTAGGTTAACTTCCCACATGATTCTGAGTTGTCTGAAAGTTGTTTTTTACCTGTGCACATAAAGACAAAAATGTTGATTTCACAGTGAATAGAATGCTTTGACATAAAAGTAGTATACATTTCAATTGTACTCAAAAGTCCTGACTGCAAACCTAATGGATACAGCTTAGGTTAACTTTCCGCATGATTATGAGTAGTTTGAAAGCTGTTTCATGGCTGTATACATCAACACAAAAAAGTTGTTATCTCAGGGCATGCAATGCTTAGACAATACAATTAGTATACATTTCAATTTTACAGCAAAGCACTTACTGCAAACCTAATGGAAACACTTTAGGTTAACTTCCCACATGATTCTGAGATGTCTGAAAGTTGTTTCATACTTGTGCACATAAAGACAAAAAAGTTGATTTCACAGTGAATACAATGCTTTGACATAAGAGTAGTATACATTTCATTTTTACACCAAAGCACTTACTGCAAACCTAATGGAAACACTTTAGGTTAACTTCTCACATGATTATGAGTAGTTTGAAAGTTGTTTCATGGCTGTACACATCAACACAAAACAGTTGCTATCTCAGTGCATGCAATGCTTAGAGAATACAAATAGTATACATTTCAATTTTACACCAAAGTCCTTACTGCAAACCTAATGGAAACAACTTAGATTAACTTCCCACATGATTCTGAGATGTCTGAAAGTTGTTTCATACCTGTGCACATCAAGACAAAAAAGTTGTTTTCTCAGTGCATGCAATGCTTTTACAATACATATAGAATACATTTCAATTTTACACCAAAGCACTTACTGCAAACCTAATGGAAACACCTTAGGTTAACTTTCCACATGATTCTGAGATGTCTGAAAGTTGTTTCATACCTGTGCACATAAAGACAAAAAAGTTGTTTTCTCAGTGCATGCAAAGCTTTGACAATACAAATAGTATACATTTCATTTTTACACCAAAGCACTTACTGCAAACCTAATGGAAACACCTTAGGTTAACTTTCCACATGATTATGAGTAGTTTGAAAGTTGTTTCATGGCTGTACACATCAACACAAAAAAGTTGTTAACTCAGTGCATGCAATGCTTAGACAATACAAATAGTATACATTTCAATTTTACACCAAAGCACTTACTGCAAAACTAATGGAAACACTTTAGGTTAACTTCCCACATGATTCTGAGATGTCTGAAAGTTGTTTCATACCTGTGCACATAAAGACAAAAAAGTTGATTTCACAGTGAATAGAATGCTTTGACATAAAAGTAGTATACATTTCAATTGTACTCAAAAGTCCTGACTGCAAACCTAATGGAAACACCTTAGGTTAATTTTCCACATGAGTATGACCAGGTTTAAAGTTGTTTCATGCCTCAGTTCATCAAGACAAAAAAGTTTCTTTCTCAGTGCTACTATGCTCTGACATTAAGGTAGTACACATCTCAATTTTACTCCAAAGTACTTACTGCAAACAAATGGAAACACCTTAGGTTAACTTCCCACATGATTATTAGTAGTTTGAAAGTTGTTTCCTGGCTGTACACATCAACACAAAAAAGTTGTTATCTCAGTGCATGTAATGCTTAGACAATACAAATAGTATACATTTCAATTTTACACCAAAGCACTTACTGCAAAACTAATGGAAACACTTTAGGTTAACTTCCCACATGATTCTGAGATGTCTGAAAGTTCTTTCATACCTGTGCACATAGAGACAAAAAAGTTGATTTCACAGTGAATAGAATGCTTTGACATAAAAGTAGTATACATTTCAATTGTACTCAAAAGTCCTGACTGCAAACCTAATGGAAACACCTTAGGTTAACTTTCCACATGATTATGAGTAGTTTGAAAGTTGTTTCATGGCTGTACACATCAACACAAAAAAGTTGTTATCTCAGTGAATAGAATGCTTTGACATAAAAGTAGTATACATTTCAATTGTACTCAAAAGTCCTGACTGCAAACCTAATGGAAACACCTTAGGTTAACTTTCCACATCATTATGAGTAGTTTGAAAGTTGTTTCATGGCTGTACACATCAACACAAAAAAGTTGTTATCTCAGTGCATGCAATGCTTAGACAATACAAATAGCATACATTTCAATTTTCCACCAAAGCACTTACTGCAAACCTAATGGAAACACTTTAGGTTAACTTCCCACATGATTCTGAGATGTCTGAAAGTTGTTTTTTACCTGTGCACATAAAGACAAAAATGTTGATTTCACAGTGAATAGAATGCTTTGACATAAAAGTAGTATACATTTCAATTGTACTCAAAAGTCCTGACTGCAAACCTAATGGATACAGCTTAGGTTAACTTCCCACATGATTCTGAGATGTCTGAAAGTTGTTTCATAGCTGTGCACATCAAGACAAAAAAGTTGTTTTCTCAGTGCATGCAATGCTTTTAGAATACAAATAGTATACATTTCAATGTTACACCAAAGCACTTACTGCAAACCTAATGGAAACACATTAGGTTAACTTTCCACATGATTATGAGTAGTTTCAAAGTTGTTTCATGTCTGTACACATCAACAAAAAAAAGTTGTTATCTCAGTGCATGCAATGCTTAGACAATACAAATAGCATACATTTCAATTTTCCACCAAAGCACTTACTGCAAACCTAATGGAAACACTTTAGATTAACTTCCCACATGATTCTGAGATGTCTGAAAGTTGTTTCATACCTGTGCACATCAAGACAAAAAAGTTGTTTTCTCAGTGCATGCAAAGCTTTGACAATACCAATAGTATACATTTCAATTTTACACCAAAGCACTTACTGCAAACCTAATGGAAACACCTTAGGTTAACTTTCCACATGATTATGAGTAGTTTGAAAGTTGTTTCATGGCTGTACACATCAACACAAAAAAGTTGTTATCTCAGTGCATGCAATGCTTAGACAATACAAATAGCATACATTTCAATTTTCCACCAAAGCACTTACTGCAAACCTAATGGAAACACTTTAGGTTAACTTCCCACATGATTCTGAGATGTCTGAAAGTTGTTTCATAGCTGTGCACATCAAGACAAAAAAGTTGTTTTCTCAGTGCATGCAATGCTTTTACAATACAAATAGTATACATTTCAATGTTACACCAAAGCACTTACTGCAAACCTAATGGAAACACCTTAGGTTAACTTTCCACATGATTATGAGTAGTTTCAAAGTTGTTGCATGTCTGTACACATCAACAAAAAAAAGTTGTTATCTCAGTGCATGCAATGCTTAGACAATACAAATAGCATACATTTCAATTTTCCACCAAAGCACTTACTGCAAACCTAATGGAAACACTTTAGGTTAACTTCCCACATGATTCTGAGATGTCTGAAAGTTGTTTCATACTTGTGCACATAAAGACAAAAAAGTTGATTTCACAGTGAATAGAATGCTTTGACGTAAAAGTAGTATACATCTCAATTGTACACAAAAGTCCTGACTGCAAACCTAATGGATACAGCTTAGGTTAACTTTCCACATGATTATGAGTAGTTTGAAAGCTTTTTCATGGCTGTATACATCAACACAAAAAAGTTGTTATCTCAGTGCATGCAATGCTTAGACAATACAATTAGTATACATTTCAATTTTACAGCAAAGCACTTACTGTAAACCTAATGGAAACACTTTAGGTTAACTTCCCACATGATTCTGAGATGTCTGAAAGTTGTTTCATACTTGTGCACATAAAGACAAAAAAGTTGATTTCACAGTGAATAGAATGCTTTGACATAAGAGTAGTATACATTTCAATTGTACTCAAAAGTCCTGACTGCAAACCTAATGGATACAGCTTAGGTTAACTTTCCACATGATTATGAGTAGTTCGAAAGCTGTTTCATGGCTGTACACATCAACACAAAAAAGTTGTTATCTCAGTGCATGCAATGCTTAGTCAATACAATTAGTATACATTTCAATTTTACAACAAAGCACTTACTGCAAACCTAATGGAAACACTTTAGGTTAACTTCCCACATGATTCTGAGATGTCTGAAAGTTGTTTCATACCTGTGCACATAAAGACAAAAAAGTTGTTTTCTCAGTGCATGCAAAGCTTTGACAATACAAATAGTATACATTTCATTTTTACACCAAAGCACTTACTGCAAACCTAATGGAAACACCTTAGGTTAACTTTCCACATGATTATGAGTAGTTTCAAAGTTGTTTCATGTCTGTACACATCAACAAAAAAAAGTTGTTATCTCAGTGCATGCAATGCTTAGACAATACAAATAGCATACATTTCAATTTTCCACCAAAGCACTTACTGCAAACCTAATGGAAACACTTTAGATTAACTTCCCACATGATTCTGAGATGTCTGAAAGTTGTTTCATACCTGTGCACATCAAGACAAAAAAGTTGTTTTCTCAGTGCATGCAAAGCTTTGACAATACCAATAGTATACATTTCAATTTTACACCAAAGCACTTACTGCAAACCTAATGGAAACACCTTAGGTTAACTTTCCACATGATTATGAGTAGTTTGAAAGTTGTTTCATGGCTGTACACATCAACACAAAAAAGTTGTTATCTCAGTGCATGCAATGCTTAGACAATACAAATAGCATACATTTCAATTTTCCACCAAAGCACTTACTGCAAACCTAATGGAAACACTTTAGGTTAACTTCCCACATGATTCTGAGATGTCTGAAAGTTGTTTCATAGCTGTGCACATCAAGACAAAAAAGTTGTTTTCTCAGTGCATGCAATGCTTTTACAATACAAATAGTATACATTTCAATGTTACACCAAAGCACTTACTGCAAACCTAATGGAAACACCTTAGGTTAACTTTCCACATGATTATGAGTAGTTTCAAAGTTGTTGCATGTCTGTACACATCAACAAAAAAAAGTTGTTATCTCAGTGCATGCAATGCTTAGACAATACAAATAGCATACATTTCAATTTTCCACCAAAGCACTTACTGCAAACCTAATGGAAACACTTTAGGTTAACTTCCCACATGATTCTGAGATGTCTGAAAGTTGTTTCATACTTGTGCACATAAAGACAAAAAAGTTGATTTCACAGTGAATAGAATGCTTTGACGTAAAAGTAGTATACATCTCAATTGTACTCAAAAGTCCTGACTGCAAACCTAATGGATACAGCTTAGGTTAACTTTCCACATGACTATGAGTAGTTTGAAAGCTTTTTCATGGCTGTATACATCAACACAAAAAAGTTGTTATCTCAGTGCATGCAATGCTTAGACAATACAATTAGTATACATTTCAATTTTACAGCAAAGCACTTACTGTAAACCTAATGGAAACACTTTAGGTTAACTTCCCACATGATTCTGAGATGTCTGAAAGTTGATTCATACGTGTGCACATCAAGACAAAAAAGTTGTTTTCTCAGTGCATGCAAAGCTTTGACAATACCAATAGTATACATTTCAATTTTACACCAAAGCACTTACTGCAAACCTAATGGAAACACCTTAGGTTAACTTTCCACATCATTATGAGTAGTTTGAAAGTTGTTTCATGGCTGTAGACATCAACACAAAAAAGTTGTTATCTCAGTGCATGCAATGCTTAGACAATACAAATAGCATACATTTCAATTTTCCACCAAAGCACTTACTGCAAACCTAATGGAAACACTTTAGGTTAACTTCCCACATGATTCTGAGATGTCTGAAAGTTGTTTTTTACCTGTGCACATAAAGACAAAAATGTTGATTTCACAGTGAATAGAATGCTTTGACATAAAAGTAGTATACATTTCAATTGTACTCAAAAGTCCTGACTGCAAACCTAATGGATACAGCTTAGGTTAACTTTCCGCATGATTATGAGTAGTTTGAAAGCTGTTTCATGGCTGTATACATCAACACAAAAAAGTTGTTATCTCAGGGCATGCAATGCTTAGACAATACAATTAGTATACATTTCAATTTTACAGCAAAGCACTTACTGCAAACCTAATGGAAACACTTTAGGTTAACTTCCCACATGATTCTGAGATGTCTGAAAGTTGTTTCATACTTGTGCACATAAAGACAAAAAAGTTGATTTCACAGTGAATACAATGCTTTGACATAAGAGTAGTATACATTTCAATTGTACTCAAAAGTCCTGACTGCAAACCTAATGGATACAGCTTAGGTTAACTTTCCACATGATTATGAGTAGTTCGAAAGCTGTTTCATGGCTGTACACATCAACACAAAAAAGTTGTTATCTCAGTGCATGCAATGCTTAGTCAATACAATTAGTATACATTTCAATTTTACAACAAAGCACTTACTGCAAACCTAATGGAAACACTTTAGGTTAACTTCCCACATGATTCTGAGATGTCTGAAAGTTGTTTCATACCTGTGCACATAAAGACAAAAAAGTTGTTTTCTCAGTGCATGCAAAGCTTTGACAATACAAATAGTATACATTTCATTTTTACACCAAAGCACTTACTGCAAACCTAATGGAAACACCTTAGGTTAACTTTCCACATGATTATGAGTAGTTTCAAAGTTGTTTCATGTCTGTACACATCAACAAAAAAAAGTTGTTATCTCAGTGCATGCAATGCTTAGACAATACAAATAGCATACATTTCAATTTTCCACCAAAGCACTTACTGCAAACCTAATGGAAACACTTTAGATTAACTTCCCACATGATTCTGAGATGTCTGAAAGTTGTTTCATACCTGTGCACATCAAGACAAAAAAGTTGTTTTCTCAGTGCATGCAAAGCTTTGACAATACCAATAGTATACATTTCAATTTTACACCAAAGCACTTACTGCAAACCTAATGGAAACACCTTAGGTTAACTTTCCACATGATTATGAGTAGTTTGAAAGTTGTTTCATGGCTGTACACATCAACACAAAAAAGTTGTTATCTCAGTGCATGCAATGCTTAGACAATACAAATAGCATACATTTCAATTTTCCACCAAAGCACTTACTGCAAACCTAATGGAAACACTTTAGGTTAACTTCCCACATGATTCTGAGATGTCTGAAAGTTGTTTCATAGCTGTGCACATCAAGACAAAAAAGTTGTTTTCTCAGTGCATGCAATGCTTTTACAATACAAATAGTATACATTTCAATGTTACACCAAAGCACTTACTGCAAACCTAATGGAAACACCTTAGGTTAACTTTCCACATGATTATGAGTAGTTTCAAAGTTGTTGCATGTCTGTACACATCAACAAAAAAAAGTTGTTATCTCAGTGCATGCAATGCTTAGACAATACAAATAGCATACATTTCAATTTTCCACCAAAGCACTTACTGCAAACCTAATGGAAACACTTTAGGTTAACTTCCCACATGATTCTGAGATGTCTGAAAGTTGTTTCATACTTGTGCACATAAAGACAAAAAAGTTGATTTCACAGTGAATAGAATGCTTTGACGTAAAAGTAGTATACATCTCAATTGTACTCAAAAGTCCTGACTGCAAACCTAATGGATACAGCTTAGGTTAACTTTCCACATGACTATGAGTAGTTTGAAAGCTTTTTCATGGCTGTATACATCAACACAAAAAAGTTGTTATCTCAGTGCATGCAATGCTTAGACAATACAATTAGTATACATTTCAATTTTACAGCAAAGCACTTACTGTAAACCTAATGGAAACACTTTAGGTTAACTTCCCACATGATTCTGAGATGTCTGAAAGTTGATTCATACGTGTGCACATCAAGACAAAAAAGTTGTTTTCTCAGTGCATGCAAAGCTTTGACAATACCAATAGTATACATTTCAATTTTACACCAAAGCACTTACTGCAAACCTAATGGAAACACCTTAGGTTAACTTTCCACATCATTATGAGTAGTTTGAAAGTTGTTTCATGGCTGTAGACATCAACACAAAAAAGTTGTTATCTCAGTGCATGCAATGCTTAGACAATACAAATAGCATACATTTCAATTTTCCACCAAAGCACTTACTGCAAACCTAATGGAAACACTTTAGGTTAACTTCCCACATGATTCTGAGATGTCTGAAAGTTGTTTTTTACCTGTGCACATAAAGACAAAAATGTTGATTTCACAGTGAATAGAATGCTTTGACATAAAAGTAGTATACATTTCAATTGTACTCAAAAGTCCTGACTGCAAACCTAATGGATACAGCTTAGGTTAACTTTCCGCATGATTATGAGTAGTTTGAAAGCTGTTTCATGGCTGTATACATCAACACAAAAAAGTTGTTATCTCAGGGCATGCAATGCTTAGACAATACAATTAGTATACATTTCAATTTTACAGCAAAGCACTTACTGCAAACCTAATGGAAACACTTTAGGTTAACTTCCCAC
The DNA here is from genome assembly GCF_030028105.1 of Mobula birostris. Classification (NCBI taxonomy): domain Eukaryota; kingdom Metazoa; phylum Chordata; class Chondrichthyes; order Myliobatiformes; family Myliobatidae; genus Mobula; species Mobula birostris. Next base: position 86,381 of record NW_027274328.1, on the reverse strand, counting down.
ATGATTCTGAGATGTCTGAAAGTTGTTTCATACTTGTGCACATAAAGACAAAAAAGTTGATTTCACAGTGAATACAATGCTTTGACATAAGAGTAGTATACATTTCAATTGTACTCAAAAGTCCTGACTGCAAACCTAATGGATACAGCTTAGGTTAACTTTCCACATGATTATGAGTAGTTCGAAAGCTGTTTCATGGCTGTACACATCAACACAAAAAAGTTGTTATCTCAGTGCATGCAATGCTTAGTCAATACAATTAGTATACATTTGAATTTTACAACAAAGCACTTACTGCAAACCTAATGGAAACACTTTAGGTTAACTTCCCACATGATTCTGAGATGTCTGAAAGTTGTTTCATACCTGTGCACATAAAGACAAAAAAGTTGTTTTCTCAGTGCATGCAAAGCTTTGACAATACAAATAGTATACATTTCAATTTTACACCAAAGTCCTTACTGCAAACCTAATGGAAACAACTTAGATTAACTTCCCACATGATTCTGAGATGTCTGAAAGTTGTTTCATACCTGTGCACATCAAGACAAAAAAGTTGTTTTCTCAGTGCATGCAATGCTTTTACAATACATATAGAATACATTTCAATTTTACACCAAAGCACTTACTGCAAACCTAATGGAAACACCTTAGGTTAACTTTCCACATGATTCTGAGATGTCTGAAAGTTGTTTCATACCTGTGCACATAAAGACAAAAAAGTTGTTTTCTCAGTGCATGCAAAGCTTTGACAATACAAATAGTATACATTTCATTTTTACACCAAAGCACTTACTGCAAACCTAATGGAAACACCTTAGGTTAACTTTCCACATGATTATGAGTAGTTTGAAAGTTGTTTCATGGCTGTACACATCAACGCAAAAAAGTTGTTATCTCAGTGAATAGAATGCTTTGACATAAAAGTAGTATACATTTCAATTGTACTCAAAAGTCCTGACTGCAAACCTAATGGAAACACCTTAGGTTAACTTTCCACATGAGTATGACTAGGTTTAAAGTTGTTTCATGCCTCAGTTCATCAAGACAAAAAAGTTTATTTCTCAGTGCTACTATGCTCTGACATTAAGGTAGTATACATCTCAATTTTACCCCAAAGTACTTACTGCAATCAAATGGAAACACCTTAGGTTAACTTTCCACATGATTATGAGTAGTTTGAAAGTTGTTTCATGGCTGTACACATCAACACAAAAAAGTTGTTAACTCAGTGCATGCAATGCTTAGACAATACAAATAGTATACATTTCAATTTTACACCAAAGCACTTACTGCAAAACTAATGGAAACACTTTAGGTTAACTTCCCACATGATTCTGAGATGTCTGAAAGTTGTTTCATACCTGTGCACATAAAGACAAAAAAGTTGATTTCACAGTGAATAGAATGCTTTGACATAAAAGTAGTATACATTTCAATTGTACTCAAAAGTCCTGACTGCAAACCTAATGGAAACACCTTAGGTTAATTTTCCACATGAGTATGACCAGGTTTAAAGTTGTTTCATGCCTCAGTTCATCAAGACAAAAAAGTTTCTTTCTCAGTGCTACTATGCTCTGACATTAAGGTAGTATACATCTCAATTTTACTCCAAAGTACTTACTGCAAACAAATGGAAACACCTTAGGTTAACTTCCCACATGATTATTAGTAGTTTGAAAGTTGTTTCCTGGCTGTACACATCAACACAAAAAAGTTGTTATCTCAGTGCATGTAATGCTTAGACAATACAAATAGTATACATTTCAATTTTACACCAAAGCACTTACTGCAAAACTAATGGAAACACTTTAGGTTAACTTCCCACATGATTCTGAGATGTCTGAAAGTTCTTTCATACCTGTGCACATAGAGACAAAAAAGTTGATTTCACAGTGAATAGAATGCTTTGACATAAAAGTAGTATACATTTCAATTGTACTCAAAAGTCCTGACTGCAAACCTAATGGAAACACCTTAGGTTAACTTTCCACATGAGTATTACCAGGTTTAAAGTAGTTTCATGCCTCAGTTCATCAAGACAAAAAAGTTTCTTTCTCAGTGCTACTATGCTCTGACATTACGGTAGTATACATCTCAATTTTACTCCAAAGTATTTACTGCAAACAAATGGAAACACCTAAGGTTAACTTCCCACATGATTATTAGTAGTTTGAAATTTGTTTCTTGGCTGTACACATCAACACAAAAAAGTTGTTATCTCAGTGCATGCAATGCTTAGTCAATACAATTAGTATACATTTCAATTTTACAGCAAAGCACTTACTGCAAACATAATGGAAACACTTTAGGTTAACTTCCCACATGATTCTGAGATGTCTGAAAGTTGTTTCATACCTGTGCACATAAAGACAAAAAAGTTGTTATCTCAGTGCATGCAATGCTTAGACAATACAAATAGCATACATTTCAATTTTCCACCAAAGCACTTACTGCAAACCTAATGGAAACACTTTAGGTTAACTTCCCACATGATTCTGAGATGTCTGAAAGTTGTTTTTTACCTGTGCACATAAAGACAAAAATGTTGATTTCACAGTGAATAGAATGCTTTGACATAAAAGTAGTATACATTTCAATTGTACTCAAAAGTCCTGACTGCAAACCTAATGGATACAGCTTAGGTTAACTTCCCACATGATTCTGAGATGTCTGAAAGTTGTTTCATAGCTGTGCACATCAAGACAAAAAAGTTGTTTTCTCAGTGCATGCAATGCTTTTAGAATACAAATAGTATACATTTCAATGTTACACCAAAGCACTTACTGCAAACCTAATGGAAACACATTAGGTTAACTTTCCACATGATTATGAGTAGTTTCAAAGTTGTTTCATGTCTGTACACATCAACAAAAAAAAGTTGTTATCTCAGTGCATGCAATGCTTAGACAATACAAATAGCATACATTTCAATTTTCCACCAAAGCACTTACTGCAAACCTAATGGAAACACTTTAGATTAACTTCCCACATGATTCTGAGATGTCTGAAAGTTGTTTCATACCTGTGCACATCAAGACAAAAAAGTTGTTTTCTCAGTGCATGCAAAGCTTTGACAATACCAATAGTATACATTTCAATTTTACACCAAAGCACTTACTGCAAACCTAATGGAAACACCTTAGGTTAACTTTCCACATGATTATGAGTAGTTTGAAAGTTGTTTCATGGCTGTACACATCAACACAAAAAAGTTGTTATCTCAGTGCATGCAATGCTTAGACAATACAAATAGCATACATTTCAATTTTCCACCAAAGCACTTACTGCAAACCTAATGGAAACACTTTAGGTTAACTTCCCACATGATTCTGAGATGTCTGAAAGTTGTTTCATAGCTGTGCACATCAAGACAAAAAAGTTGTTTTCTCAGTGCATGCAATGCTTTTACAATACAAATAGTATACATTTCAATGTTACACCAAAGCACTTACTGCAAACCTAATGGAAACACCTTAGGTTAACTTTCCACATGATTATGAGTAGTTTCAAAGTTGTTGCATGTCTGTACACATCAACAAAAAAAAGTTGTTATCTCAGTGCATGCAATGCTTAGACAATACAAATAGCATACATTTCAATTTTCCACCAAAGCACTTACTGCAAACCTAATGGAAACACTTTAGGTTAACTTCCCACATGATTCTGAGATGTCTGAAAGTTGTTTCATACTTGTGCACATAAAGACAAAAAAGTTGATTTCACAGTGAATAGAATGCTTTGACGTAAAAGTAGTATACATCTCAATTGTACACAAAAGTCCTGACTGCAAACCTAATGGATACAGCTTAGGTTAACTTTCCACATGATTATGAGTAGTTTGAAAGCTTTTTCATGGCTGTATACATCAACACAAAAAAGTTGTTATCTCAGTGCATGCAATGCTTAGACAATACAATTAGTATACATTTCAATTTTACAGCAAAGCACTTACTGTAAACCTAATGGAAACACTTTAGGTTAACTTCCCACATGATTCTGAGATGTCTGAAAGTTGTTTCATACTTGTGCACATAAAGACAAAAAAGTTGATTTCACAGTGAATAGAATGCTTTGACATAAGAGTAGTATACATTTCAATTGTACTCAAAAGTCCTGACTGCAAACCTAATGGATACAGCTTAGGTTAACTTTCCACATGATTATGAGTAGTTCGAAAGCTGTTTCATGGCTGTACACATCAACACAAAAAAGTTGTTATCTCAGTGCATGCAATGCTTAGTCAATACAATTAGTATACATTTCAATTTTACAACAAAGCACTTACTGCAAACCTAATGGAAACACTTTAGGTTAACTTCCCACATGATTCTGAGATGTCTGAAAGTTGTTTCATACCTGTGCACATAAAGACAAAAAAGTTGTTTTCTCAGTGCATGCAAAGCTTTGACAATACAAATAGTATACATTTCATTTTTACACCAAAGCACTTACTGCAAACCTAATGGAAACACCTTAGGTTAACTTTCCACATGATTATGAGTAGTTTCAAAGTTGTTTCATGTCTGTACACATCAACAAAAAAAAGTTGTTATCTCAGTGCATGCAATGCTTAGACAATACAAATAGCATACATTTCAATTTTCCACCAAAGCACTTACTGCAAACCTAATGGAAACACTTTAGATTAACTTCCCACATGATTCTGAGATGTCTGAAAGTTGTTTCATACCTGTGCACATCAAGACAAAAAAGTTGTTTTCTCAGTGCATGCAAAGCTTTGACAATACCAATAGTATACATTTCAATTTTACACCAAAGCACTTACTGCAAACCTAATGGAAACACCTTAGGTTAACTTTCCACATGATTATGAGTAGTTTGAAAGTTGTTTCATGGCTGTACACATCAACACAAAAAAGTTGTTATCTCAGTGCATGCAATGCTTAGACAATACAAATAGCATACATTTCAATTTTCCACCAAAGCACTTACTGCAAACCTAATGGAAACACTTTAGGTTAACTTCCCACATGATTCTGAGATGTCTGAAAGTTGTTTCATAGCTGTGCACATCAAGACAAAAAAGTTGTTTTCTCAGTGCATGCAATGCTTTTACAATACAAATAGTATACATTTCAATGTTACACCAAAGCACTTACTGCAAACCTAATGGAAACACCTTAGGTTAACTTTCCACATGATTATGAGTAGTTTCAAAGTTGTTGCATGTCTGTACACATCAACAAAAAAAAGTTGTTATCTCAGTGCATGCAATGCTTAGACAATACAAATAGCATACATTTCAATTTTCCACCAAAGCACTTACTGCAAACCTAATGGAAACACTTTAGGTTAACTTCCCACATGATTCTGAGATGTCTGAAAGTTGTTTCATACTTGTGCACATAAAGACAAAAAAGTTGATTTCACAGTGAATAGAATGCTTTGACGTAAAAGTAGTATACATCTCAATTGTACTCAAAAGTCCTGACTGCAAACCTAATGGATACAGCTTAGGTTAACTTTCCACATGACTATGAGTAGTTTGAAAGCTTTTTCATGGCTGTATACATCAACACAAAAAAGTTGTTATCTCAGTGCATGCAATGCTTAGACAATACAATTAGTATACATTTCAATTTTACAGCAAAGCACTTACTGTAAACCTAATGGAAACACTTTAGGTTAACTTCCCACATGATTCTGAGATGTCTGAAAGTTGATTCATACGTGTGCACATCAAGACAAAAAAGTTGTTTTCTCAGTGCATGCAAAGCTTTGACAATACCAATAGTATACATTTCAATTTTACACCAAAGCACTTACTGCAAACCTAATGGAAACACCTTAGGTTAACTTTCCACATCATTATGAGTAGTTTGAAAGTTGTTTCATGGCTGTAGACATCAACACAAAAAAGTTGTTATCTCAGTGCATGCAATGCTTAGACAATACAAATAGCATACATTTCAATTTTCCACCAAAGCACTTACTGCAAACCTAATGGAAACACTTTAGGTTAACTTCCCACATGATTCTGAGATGTCTGAAAGTTGTTTTTTACCTGTGCACATAAAGACAAAAATGTTGATTTCACAGTGAATAGAATGCTTTGACATAAAAGTAGTATACATTTCAATTGTACTCAAAAGTCCTGACTGCAAACCTAATGGATACAGCTTAGGTTAACTTTCCGCATGATTATGAGTAGTTTGAAAGCTGTTTCATGGCTGTATACATCAACACAAAAAAGTTGTTATCTCAGGGCATGCAATGCTTAGACAATACAATTAGTATACATTTCAATTTTACAGCAAAGCACTTACTGCAAACCTAATGGAAACACTTTAGGTTAACTTCCCACATGATTCTGAGATGTCTGAAAGTTGTTTCATACTTGTGCACATAAAGACAAAAAAGTTGATTTCACAGTGAATACAATGCTTTGACATAAGAGTAGTATACATTTCAATTGTACTCAAAAGTCCTGACTGCAAACCTAATGGATACAGCTTAGGTTAACTTTCCACATGATTATGAGTAGTTCGAAAGCTGTTTCATGGCTGTACACATCAACACAAAAAAGTTGTTATCTCAGTGCATGCAATGCTTAGTCAATACAATTAGTATACATTTGAATTTTACAACAAAGCACTTACTGCAAACCTAATGGAAACACTTTAGGTTAACTTCCCACATGATTCTGAGATGTCTGAAAGTTGTTTCATACCTGTGCACATAAAGACAAAAAAGTTGTTTTCTCAGTGCATGCAAAGCTTTGACAATACAAATAGTATACATTTCATTTTTACACCAAAGCACTTACTGCAAACCTAATGGAAACACTTTAGGTTAACTTCTCACATGATTATGAGTAGTTTGAAAGTTGTTTCATGGCTGTACACATCAACACAAAACAGTTGCTATCTCAGTGCATGCAATGCTTAGAGAATACAAATAGTATACATTTCAATTTTACACCAAAGTCCTTACTGCAAACCTAATGGAAACAACTTAGATTAACTTCCCACATGATTCTGAGATGTCTGAAAGTTGTTTCATACCTGTGCACATCAAGACAAAAAAGTTGTTTTCTCAGTGCATGCAATGCTTTTACAATACATATAGAATACATTTCAATTTTACACCAAAGCACTTACTGCAAACCTAATGGAAACACCTTAGGTTAACTTTCCACATGATTCTGAGATGTCTGAAAGTTGTTTCATACCTGTGCACATAAAGACAAAAAAGTTGTTTTCTCAGTGCATGCAAAGCTTTGACAATACAAATAGTATACATTTCATTTTTACACCAAAGCACTTACTGCAAACCTAATGGAAACACCTTAGGTTAACTTTCCACATGATTATGAGTAGTTTGAAAGTTGTTTCATGGCTGTACACATCAACGCAAAAAAGTTGTTATCTCAGTGAATAGAATGCTTTGACATAAAAGTAGTATACATTTCAATTGTACTCAAAAGTCCTGACTGCAAACCTAATGGAAACACCTTAGGTTAACTTTCCACATGAGTATGACTAGGTTTAAAGTTGTTTCATGCCTCAGTTCATCAAGACAAAAAAGTTTATTTCTCAGTGCTACTATGCTCTGACATTAAGGTAGTATACATCTCAATTTTACTCCAAAGTACTTACTGCAATCAAATGGAAACACCTTAGGTTAACTTTCCACATGATTATGAGTAGTTTGAAAGTTGTTTCATGGCTGTACACATCAACACAAAAAAGTTGTTAACTCAGTGCATGCAATGCTTAGACAATACAAATAGTATACATTTCAATTTTACACCAAAGCACTTACTGCAAAACTAATGGAAACACTTTAGGTTAACTTCCCACATGATTCTGAGATGTCTGAAAGTTGTTTCATACCTGTGCACATAAAGACAAAAAAGTTGATTTCACAGTGAATAGAATGCTTTGACATAAAAGTAGTATACATTTCAATTGTACTCAAAAGTCCTGACTGCAAACCTAATGGAAACACCTTAGGTTAATTTTCCACATGAGTATGACCAGGTTTAAAGTTGTTTCATGCCTCAGTTCATCAAGACAAAAAAGTTTCTTTCTCAGTGCTACTATGCTCTGACATTAAGGTAGTATACATCTCAATTTTACTCCAAAGTACTTACTGCAAACAAATGGAAACACCTTAGGTTAACTTCCCACATGATTATTAGTAGTTTGAAAGTTGTTTCCTGGCTGTACACATCAACACAAAAAAGTTGTTATCTCAGTGCATGTAATGCTTAGACAATACAAATAGTATACATTTCAATTTTACACCAAAGCACTTACTGCAAAACTAATGGAAACACTTTAGGTTAACTTCCCACATGATTCTGAGATGTCTGAAAGTTCTTTCATACCTGTGCACATAGAGACAAAAAAGTTGATTTCACAGTGAATAGAATGCTTTGACATAAAAGTAGTATACATTTCAATTGTACTCAAAAGTCCTGACTGCAAACCTAATGGAAACACCTTAGGTTAACTTTCCACATGAGTATTACCAGGTTTAAAGTAGTTTCATGCCTCAGTTCATCAAGACAAAAAAGTTTCTTTCTCAGTGCTACTATGCTCTGACATTAAGGTAGTATACATCTCAATTTTACTCCAAAGTATTTACTGCAAACAAATGGAAACACCTAAGGTTAACTTCCCACATGATTATTAGTAGTTTGAAATTTGTTTCTTGGCTGTACACATCAACACAAAAAAGTTGTTATCTCAGTGCATGCAATGCTTAGTCAATACAATTAGTATACATTTCAATTTTACAGCAAAGCACTTACTGCAAACATAATGGAAACACTTTAGGTTAACTTCCCACATGATTCTGAGATGTCTGAAAGTTGTTTCATACCTGTGCACATAAAGACAAAAAAGTTGTTTTCTCAGTGCATGCAAAGCTTTGACAATACAAATAGTATACATTTCATTTTTACACCAAAGCACTTACTGCAAACCTAATGGAAACACCTTAGGTTAACTTTCCACATGATTATGAGTAGTTTGAAAGTTGTTTCATGGCTGTACACATCAACACAAAAAAGTTGTTATCTCAGTGAATAGAATGCTTTGACATAAAAGTAGTATACATTTCAATTGTACTCAAAAGTCCTGACTGCAAACCTAATGGAAACACCTTAGGTTAACTTTCCACATCATTATGAGTAGTTTGAAAGTTGTTTCATGGCTGTACACATCAACACAAAAAAGTTGTTATCTCAGTGCATGCAATGCTTAGACAATACAAATAGCATACATTTCAATTTTCCACCAAAGCACTTACTGCAAACCTAATGGAAACACTTTAGGTTAACTTCCCACATGATTCTGAGATGTCTGAAAGTTGTTTTTTACCTGTGCACATAAAGACAAAAATGTTGATTTCACAGTGAATAGAATGCTTTGACATAAAAGTAGTATACATTTCAATTGTACTCAAAAGTCCTGACTGCAAACCTAATGGATACAGCTTAGGTTAACTTCCCACATGATTCTGAGATGTCTGAAAGTTGTTTCATAGCTGTGCACATCAAGACAAAAAAGTTGTTTTCTCAGTGCATGCAATGCTTTTAGAATACAAATAGTATACATTTCAATGTTACACCAAAGCACTTACTGCAAACCTAATGGAAACACATTAGGTTAACTTTCCACATGATTATGAGTAGTTTCAAAGTTGTTTCATGTCTGTACACATCAACAAAAAAAAGTTGTTATCTCAGTGCATGCAATGCTTAGACAATACAAATAGCATACATTTCAATTTTCCACCAAAGCACTTACTGCAAACCTAATGGAAACACTTTAGATTAACTTCCCACATGATTCTGAGATGTCTGAAAGTTGTTTCATACCTGTGCACATCAAGACAAAAAAGTTGTTTTCTCAGTGCATGCAAAGCTTTGACAATACCAATAGTATACATTTCAATTTTACACCAAAGCACTTACTGCAAACCTAATGGAAACACCTTAGGTTAACTTTCCACATGATTATGAGTAGTTTGAAAGTTGTTTCATGGCTGTACACATCAACACAAAAAAGTTGTTATCTCAGTGCATGCAATGCTTAGACAATACAAATAGCATACATTTCAATTTTCCACCAAAGCACTTACTGCAAACCTAATGGAAACACTTTAGGTTAACTTCCCACATGATTCTGAGATGTCTGAAAGTTGTTTCATAGCTGTGCACATCAAGACAAAAAAGTTGTTTTCTCAGTGCATGCAATGCTTTTACAATACAAATAGTATACATTTCAATGTTACACCAAAGCACTTACTGCAAACCTAATGGAAACACCTTAGGTTAACTTTCCACATGATTATGAGTAGTTTCAAAGTTGTTGCATGTCTGTACACATCAACAAAAAAAAGTTGTTATCTCAGTGCATGCAATGCTTAGACAATACAAATAGCATACATTTCAATTTTCCACCAAAGCACTTACTGCAAACCTAATGGAAACACTTTAGGTTAACTTCCCACATGATTCTGAGATGTCTGAAAGTTGTTTCATACTTGTGCACATAAAGACAAAAAAGTTGATTTCACAGTGAATAGAATGCTTTGACGTAAAAGTAGTATACATCTCAATTGTACACAAAAGTCCTGACTGCAAACCTAATGGATACAGCTTAGGTTAACTTTCCACATGATTATGAGTAGTTTGAAAGCTTTTTCATGGCTGTATACATCAACACAAAAAAGTTGTTATCTCAGTGCATGCAATGCTTAGACAATACAATTAGTATACATTTCAATTTTACAGCAAAGCACTTACTGTAAACCTAATGGAAACACTTTAGGTTAACTTCCCACATGATTCTGAGATGTCTGAAAGTTGTTTCATACTTGTGCACATAAAGACAAAAAAGTTGATTTCACAGTGAATAGAATGCTTTGACATAAGAGTAGTATACATTTCAATTGTACTCAAAAGTCCTGACTGCAAACCTAATGGATACAGCTTAGGTTAACTTTCCACATGATTATGAGTAGTTCGAAAGCTGTTTCATGGCTGTACACATCAACACAAAAAAGTTGTTATCTCAGTGCATGCAATGCTTAGTCAATACAATTAGTATACATTTCAATTTTACAACAAAGCACTTACTGCAAACCTAATGGAAACACTTTAGGTTAACTTCCCACATGATTCTGAGATGTCTGAAAGTTGTTTCATACCTGTGCACATAAAGACAAAAAAGTTGTTTTCTCAGTGCATGCAAAGCTTTGACAATACAATTAGTATACATTTCATTTTTACACCAAAGCACTTACTGCAAACCTAATGGAAACACCTTAGGTTAACTTTCCACATGATTATGAGTAGTTTCAAAGTTGTTTCATGTCTGTACACATCAACAAAAAAAAGTTGTTATCTCAGTGCATGCAATGCTTAGACAATACAAATAGCATACATTTCAATTTTCCACCAAAGCACTTACTGCAAACCTAATGGAAACACTTTAGATTAACTTCCCACATGATTCTGAGATGTCTGAAAGTTGTTTCATACCTGTGCACATCAAGACAAAAAAGTTGTTTTCTCAGTGCATGCAAAGCTTTGACAATACCAATAGTATACATTTCAATTTTACACCAAAGCACTTACTGCAAACCTAATGGAAACACCTTAGGTTAACTTTCCACATGATTATGAGTAGTTTGAAAGTTGTTTCATGGCTGTACACATCAACACAAAAAAGTTGTTATCTCAGTGCATGCAATGCTTAGACAATACAAATAGCATACATTTCAATTTTCCACCAAAGCACTTACTGCAAACCTAATGGAAACACTTTAGGTTAACTTCCCACATGATTCTGAGATGTCTGAAAGTTGTTTCATAGCTGTGCACATCAAGACAAAAAAGTTGTTTTCTCAGTGCATGCAATGCTTTTACAATACAAATAGTATACATTTCAATGTTACACCAAAGCACTTACTGCAAACCTAATGGAAACACCTTAGGTTAACTTTCCACATGATTATGAGTAGTTTCAAAGTTGTTGCATGTCTGTACACATCAACAAAAAAAAGTTGTTATCTCAGTGCATGCAATGCTTAGACAATACAAATAGCATACATTTCAATTTTCCACCAAAGCACTTACTGCAAACCTAATGGAAACACTTTAGGTTAACTTCCCACATGATTCTGAGATGTCTGAAAGTTGTTTCATACTTGTGCACATAAAGACAAAAAAGTTGATTTCACAGTGAATAGAATGCTTTGACGTAAAAGTAGTATACATCTCAATTGTACTCAAAAGTCCTGACTGCAAACCTAATGGATACAGCTTAGGTTAACTTTCCACATGACTATGAGTAGTTTGAAAGCTTTTTCATGGCTGTATACATCAACACAAAAAAGTTGTTATCTCAGTGCATGCAATGCTTAGACAATACAATTAGTATACATTTCAATTTTACAGCAAAGCACTTACTGTAAACCTAATGGAAACACTTTAGGTTAACTTCCCACATGATTCTGAGATGTCTGAAAGTTGATTCATACGTGTGCACATCAAGACAAAAAAGTTGTTTTCTCAGTGCATGCAAAGCTTTGACAATACCAATAGTATACATTTCAATTTTACACCAAAGCACTTACTGCAAACCTAATGGAAACACCTTAGGTTAACTTTCCACATCATTATGAGTAGTTTGAAAGTTGTTTCATGGCTGTAGACATCAACACAAAAAAGTTGTTATCTCAGTGCATGCAATGCTTAGACAATACAAATAGCATACATTTCAATTTTCCACCAAAGCACTTACTGCAAACCTAATGGAAACACTTTAGGTTAACTTCCCACATGATTCTGAGATGTCTGAAAGTTGTTTTTTACCTGTGCACATAAAGACAAAAATGTTGATTTCACAGTGAATAGAATGCTTTGACATAAAAGTAGTATACCTTTCAATTGTACTCAAAAGTCCTGACTGCAAACCTAATGGATACAGCTTAGGTTAACTTTCCGCATGATTATGAGTAGTTTGAAAGCTGTTTCATGGCTGTATACATCAACACAAAAAAGTTGTTATCTCAGGGCATGCAATGCTTAGACAATACAATTAGTATACATTTCAATTTTACAGCAAAGCACTTACTGCAAACCTAATGGAAACACTTTAGGTTAACTTCCCACATGATTCTGAGATGTCTGAAAGTTGTTTCATACTTGTGCACATAAAGACAAAAAAGTTGATTTCACAGTGAATACAATGCTTTGACATAAGAGTAGTATACATTTCAATTGTACTCAAAAGTCCTGACTGCAAACCTAATGGATACAGCTTAGGTTAACTTTCCACATGATTATGAGTAGTTCGAAAGCTGTTTCATGGCTGTACACATCAACACAAAAAAGTTGTTATCTCAGTGCATGCAATGCTTAGTCAATACAATTAGTATACATTTGAATTTTACAACAAAGCACTTACTGCAAACCTAATGGAAACACTTTAGGTTAACTTCCCACATGATTCTGAGATGTCTGAAAGTTGTTTCATACCTGTGCACATAAAGACAAAAAAGTTGTTTTCTCAGTGCATGCAAAGCTTTGACAATACAAATAGTATACATTTCATTTTTACACCAAAGCACTTACTGCAAACCTAATGGAAACACTTTAGGTTAACTTCTCACATGATTATGAGTAGTTTGAAAGTTGTTTCATGGCTGTACACATCAACACAAAACAGTTGCTATCTCAGTGCATGCAATGCTTAGAGAATACAAATAGTATACATTTCAATTTTACACCAAAGTCCTTACTGCAAACCTAATGGAAACAACTTAGATTAACTTCCCACATGATTCTGAGATGTCTGAAAGTTGTTTCATACCTGTGCACATCAAGACAAAAAAGTTGTTTTCTCAGTGCATGCAATGCTTTTACAATACATATAGAATACATTTCAATTTTACACCAAAGCACTTACTGCAAACCTAATGGAAACACCTTAGGTTAACTTTCCACATGATTATGAGTAGTTTCAAAGTTGTTTCATGTCTGTACACATCAACAAAAAAAAGTTGTTATCTCAGTGCATGCAATGCTTAGACAATACAAATAGCATACATTTCAATTTTCCACCAAAGCACTTACTGCAAACCTAATGGAAACACTTTAGATTAACTTCCCACATGATTCTGAGATGTCTGAAAGTTGTTTCATACCTGTGCACATCAAGACAAAAAAGTTGTTTTCTCAGTGCATGCAAAGCTTTGACAATACCAATAGTATACATTTCAATTTTACACCAAAGCACTTACTGCAAACCTAATGGAAACACCTTAGGTTAACTTTCCACATGATTATGAGTAGTTTGAAAGTTGTTTCATGGCTGTACACATCAACACAAAAAAGTTGTTATCTCAGTGCATGCAATGCTTAGACAATACAAATAGCATACATTTCAATTTTCCACCAAAGCACTTACTGCAAACCTAATGGAAACACTTTAGGTTAACTTCCCACATGATTCTGAGATGTCTGAAAGTTGTTTCATAGCTGTGCACATCAAGACAAAAAAGTTGTTTTCTCAGTGCATGCAATGCTTTTACAATACAAATAGTATACATTTCAATGTTACACCAAAGCACTTACTGCAAACCTAATGGAAACACCTTAGGTTAACTTTCCACATGATTATGAGTAGTTTCAAAGTTGTTGCATGTCTGTACACATCAACAAAAAAAAGTTGTTATCTCAGTGCATGCAATGCTTAGACAATACAAATAGCATACATTTCAATTTTACAGCAAAGCACTTACTGTAAACCTAATGGAAACACTTTAGGTTAACTTCCCACATGATTCTGAGATGTCTGAAAGTTGTTTCATACTTGTACACATAAAGACAAAAAAGTTGATTTCACAGTGAATAGAATGCTTTGACAGAAGAGTAGTATACATTTCAATTGTACTCAAAAGTCCTGACTGCAAACCTAATGGATACAGCTTAGGTTAACTTTCCACATGATTATGAGTAGTTCGAAAGCTGTTTCATGGCTGTACACATCAAAACAAAAAAGTTGTTATCTCAGTGCATGCAATGCTTAGTCAATACAATTAGTATACATTTCAATTTTACAACAAAGCACTTACTGCAAACCTAATGGAAACACTTTAGGTTAACTTCCCACATGATTCTGAGATGTCTGAAAGTTGTTTCATACCTGTGCACATAAAGACATAAAAGTTGTTATCTCAGTGAATAGAATGCTTTGACATAAGAGTAGTATACATTTCAATTGTACTCAAAAGTCCTGACTGCAAACCTAATGGAAACACCTTAGGTTAACTTTCCACATGAGTATGACTAGGTTTAAAGTTGTTTCATGCCTCAGTTCATCAAGACAAAAAAGTTTATTTCTCAGTGCTACTATGCTCTGACATTAAGGTAGTATACATCTCAATTTTACTCCAAAGTACTTACTGCAATCAAATGGAAACACCTTAGGTTAACTTTCCACATGATTATGAGTAGTTTGAAAGTTGTTTCATGGCTGTACACATCAACACAAAAAAGTTGTTAACTCAGTGCATGCAATGCTTAGACAATACAAATAGTATACATTTCAATTTTACACCAAAGCACTTACTGCAAAACTAATGGAAACACTTTAGGTTAACTTCCCACATGATTCTGAGATGTCTGAAAGTTGTTTCATACCTGTGCACATAAAGACAAAAAAGTTGATTTCACAGTGAATAGAATGCTTTGACATAAAAGTAGTATACATTTCAATTGTACTCAAAAGTCCTGACTGCAAACCTAATGGAAACACCTTAGGTTAATTTTCCACATGAGTATGACCAGGTTTAAAGTTGTTTCATGCCTCAGTTCATCAAGACAAAAAAGTTTCTTTCTCAGTGCTACTATGCTCTGACATTAAGGTAGTATACATCTCAATTTTACTCCAAAGTACTTACTGCAAACAAATGGAAACACCTTAGGTTAACTTCCCACATGATTATTAGTAGTTTGAAAGTTGTTTCCTGGCTGTACACATCAACACAAAAAAGTTGTTATCTCAGTGCATGTAATGCTTAGACAATACAAATAGTATACATTTCAATTTTACACCAAAGCACTTACTGCAAAACTAATGGAAACACTTTAGGTTAACTTCCCACATGATTCTGAGATGTCTGAAAGTTGTTTCATACCTGTGCACATAGAGACAAAAAAGTTGATTTCACAGTGAATAGAATGCTTTGACATAAAAGTAGTATACATTTCAATTGTACTCAAAAGTCCTGACTGCAAACCTAATGGAAACACCTTAGGTTAACTTTCCACATGAGTATTACCAGGTTTAAAGTAGTTTCATGCCTCAGTTCATCAAGACAAAAAAGTTTCTTTCTCAGTGCTACTATGCTCTGACATTAAGGTAGTATACATCTCAATTTTACTCCAAAGTACTTACTGCAAACAAATGGAAACACCTAAGGTTAACTTCCCACATGATTATTAGTAGTTCGAAAGCTGTTTCATGGCTGTACACATCAACACAAAAAAG
The DNA here is from genome assembly GCF_030028105.1 of Mobula birostris. Classification (NCBI taxonomy): domain Eukaryota; kingdom Metazoa; phylum Chordata; class Chondrichthyes; order Myliobatiformes; family Myliobatidae; genus Mobula; species Mobula birostris. The sequence continues at coordinate 69,843 of NW_027274328.1, read as the reverse complement.
TTGTTATCTCAGTGCATGCAATGCTTAGTCAATACAATTAGTATACATTTCAATTTTACAACAAAGCACTTACTGCAAACCTTATGGAAACAACTTAGATTAACTTCCCACATGATTCTGAGATGTCTGAAAGTTGTTTCATACCTGTGCACATCAAGACAAAAAAGTTGTTTTCTCAGTGCATGCAAAGCTTTGACAATACCAATAGTATACATTTCAATTTTCCACCAAAGCACTTACTGCAAACCTAATGGAAACACTTTAGGTTAACTTCCCACATGATTCTGAGATGTCTGAAAGTTGTTTCATACTTGTGCACATAAAGACAAAAAAGTTGATTTCACAGTGAATAGAATGCTTTGACGTAAAAGTAGTATACATCTCAATTGTACTCAAAAGTCCTGACTGCAAACCTAATGGATACAGCTTAGGTTAACTTTCCACATGATTATGAGTAGTTTGAAAGCTTTTTCATGGCTGTATACATCAACACAAAAAAGTTGTTATCTCAGTGCATGCAATGCTTAGACAATACAATTAGTATACATTTCAATTTTACAGCAAAGCACTTACTGTAAACCTAATGGAAACACTTTAGGTTAACTTCCCACATGATTCTGAGATGTCTGAAAGTTGTTTCATACTTGTGCACATAAAGACAAAAAAGTTGATTTCACAGTGAATAGAATGCTTTGACATAAGAGTAGTATACATTTCAATTGTACTCAAAAGTCCTGACTGCAAACCTAATGGATACAGCTTAGGTTAACTTTCCACATGATTATGAGTAGTTCGAAAGCTGTTTCATGGCTGTACACATCAACACAAAAAAGTTGTTATCTCAGTGCATGCAATGCTTAGTCAATACAATTAGTATACATTTCAATTTTACAACAAAGCACTTACTGCAAACCTAATGGAAACACTTTAGGTTAACTTCCCACATGATTCTGAGATGTCTGAAAGTTGTTTCATACCTGTGCACATAAAGACAAAAAAGTTGTTTCTCAGTGCATGCAAAGCTTTGACAATACAAATAGTATACATTTCATTTTTACACCAAAGCACTTACTGCAAACCTAATGGAAACACTTTAGGTTAACTTCTCACATGATTATGAGTAGTTTGAAAGTTGTTTCATGGCTGTACACATCAACACAAAACAGTTGCTATCTCAGTGCATGCAATGCTTAGAGAATACAAATAGTATACATTTCAATTTTACACCAAAGTCCTTACTGCAAACCTAATGGAAACAACTTAGATTAACTTCCCACATGATTCTGAGATGTCTGAAAGTTGTTTCATACCTGTGCACATCAAGACAAAAAAGTTGTTTTCTCAGTGCATGCAATGCTTTTACAATACATATAGAATACATTTCAATTTTACACCAAAGCACTTACTGCAAACCTAATGGAAACACCTTAGGTTAACTTTCCACATGATTCTGAGATGTCTCAAAGTTGTTTCATACCTGTGCACATAAAGACAAAAAAGTTGTTTTCTCAGTGCATGCAAAGCTTTGACAATACAAATAGTATACATTTCATTTTTACACCAAAGCACTTACTGCAAACCTAATGGAAACACCTTAGGTTAACTTTCCACATGATTATGAGTAGTTTGAAAGTTGTTTCATGGCTGAACACATCAACACAAAAAAGTTGTTATCTCAGTGAATAGAATGCTTTGACATAAAAGTAGTATACATTTCAATTGTACTCAAAAGTCCTGACTGCAAACCTAATGGAAACACCTTAGGTTAACTTTCCACATGAGTATGACTAGGTTTAAAGTTGTTTCATGCCTCAGTTCATCAAGACAAAAAAGTTTCTTTCTCAGTGCTACTATGCTCTGACATTAAGGTAGTATACATCTCAATTTTACTCCAAAGTACTTACTGCAAACAAATGGAAACACCTTAGGTTAACTTCCCACATGATTATTAGCAGTTTGAAAGTTGTTTCCTGGCTGTTCACATCAACACAAAAAAGTTGTTATCTCAGTGCATGTAATGCTTAGACAATACAAATAGTATACATTTCAATTTTACACCAAAGCACTTACTGCAAAACTAATGGAAACACTTTAGGTTAACTTCCCACATGATTCTGAGATGTCTGAAAGTTCTTTCATACCTGTGCACATAGAGACAAAAAAGTTGATTTCACAGTGAATAGAATGCTTTGACATAAAAGTAGTATACATTTCAATTGTACTCAAAAGTCCTGACTGCAAACCTAATGGAAACACCTTAGGTTAACTTTCCACATGAGTATGACCAGGTTTAAAGTAGTTTCATGCCTCAGTTCATCAAGACAAAAAAGTTTCTTTCTCAGTGCTACTATGCTCTGACATTAAGGTAGTATACATCTCAATTTTACTCCAAAGTACTTACTGCAAACAAATGGAAACACCTAAGGTTAACTTCCCACATGATTATTAGTAGTTTGAAAGTTGTTTCCTGGCTGTACACATCAACACAAAAAAGTTGTTATCTCAGTGCATGCAATGCTTAGACAATACAAATAGTATACATTTCAATTTTACACCAAAGCACTTACTGCAAATCTAATGGAAACACTTTAGATTAACTTCCCACATGATTCTGAGATGTCTGAAAGTTGATTCATACGTGTGCACATCAAGACAAAAAAGTTGTTTTCTCAGTGCATGCAAAGCTTTGACAATACCAATAGTATACATTTCAATTTTACACCAAAGCACTTACTGCAAACCTAATGGAAACACCTTAGGTTAACTTTCCACATCATTATGAGTAGTTTGAAAGTTGTTTCATGGCTGTAGACATCAACACAAAAAAGTTGTTATCTCAGTGCATGCAATGCTTAGACAATACAAATAGCATACATTTCAATTTTCCACCAAAGCACTTACTGCAAACCTAATGGAAACACTTTAGGTTAACTTCCCACATGATTCTGAGATGTCTGAAAGTTGTTTTTTACCTGTGCACATAAAGACAAAAATGTTGATTTCACAGTGAATAGAATGCTTTGACATAAAAGTAGTATACATTTCAATTGTACTCAAAAGTCCTGACTGCAAACCTAATGGATACAGCTTAGGTTAACTTTCCGCATGATTATGAGTAGTTTGAAAGCTGTTTCATGGCTGTATACATCAACACAAAAAAGTTGTTATCTCAGGGCATGCAATGCTTAGACAATACAATTGGTATACATTTCAATTTTACAGCAAAGCACTTACTGCAAACCTAATGGAAACACTTTAGGTTAACTTCCCACATGATTCTGAGATGTCTGAAAGTTGTTTCATACTTGTGCACATAAAGACAAAAAAGTTGATTTCACAGTGAATACAATGCTTTGACATAAGGTAGTATACATTTCAATTGTACTCAAAAGTCCTGACTGCAAACCTAATGGATACAGCTTAGGTTAACTTTCCACATGATTATGAGTAGTTCGAAAGCTGTTTCATGGCTGTACACATCAACACAAAAAAGTTGTTATCTCAGTGCATGCAATGCTTAGTCAATACAATTAGTATACATTTCAATTTTACAACAAAGCACTTACTGCAAACCTAATGGAAACACTTTAGGTTAACTTCCCACATGATTCTGAGATGTCTGAAAGTTGTTTCATACCTGTGCACATAAAGACAAAAAAGTTGTTTTCTCAGTGCATGCAAAGCTTTGACAATACAAATAGTATACATTTCATTTTTACACCAAAGCACTTACTGCAAACCTAATGGAAACACTTTAGGTTAACTTCTCACATGATTATGAGTAGTTTGAAAGTTGTTTCATGGCTGTACACATCAACACAAAAAAGTTGTTATCTCAGTGAATAGAATGCTTTGACATAAAAGTAGTATACATTTCAATTGTACTCAAAAGTCCTGACTGCAAACCTAATGGAAACACCTTAGGTTAATTTTCCACATGAGTATGACCAGGTTTAAAGTAGTTTCATGCCTCAGTTCATCAAGACAAAAAAGTTTCTTTCTCAGTGCTACTATGCTCTGACATTAAGGTAGTATACATCTCAATTTTACTCCAAAGTACTTACTGCAAACAAATGGAAACACCTTAGGTTAACTTCCCACATGATTATTAGTAGTTTGAAAGTTGTTTCCTGGCTGTACACATCAACACAAAAAAGTTGTTATCTCAGTGCATGCAATGCTTAGTCAATACAATTAGTATACATTTCAATTTTACAGCAAAGCACTTACTGCAAACCTAATGGAAACACTTTAGGTTAACTTCCCACATGATTCTGAGATGTCTGAAAGTTGTTTCATACCTGTGCACATAAAGACAAAAAAGTTGTTTTCTCAGTGCATGCAAAGCTTTGACAATACAAATAGTATACATTTCATTTTTACACCAAAGCACTTACTGCAAACCTAATGGAAACACCTTAGGTTAACTTTCCGCATGATTATGAGTAGTTTGAAAGTTGTTTCATGGCTGTACACATCAACACAAAAAAGTTGTTATCTCAGTGAATAGAATGCTTTGACATAAAAGTAGTATACATTTCAATTGTACTCAAAAGTCCTGACTGCAAACCTAATGGAAACACCTTAGGTTAACTTTCCACATGATTATGAGTAGTTTGAAAGCTGTTTCATGGCTGTATACATCAACACAAAAAAGTTGTTATCTCAGGGCATGCAATGCTTAGACAATACAATTAGTATACATTTCAATTTTACAGCAAAGCACTTACTGCAAACCTAATGGAAACACTTTAGGTTAACTTCCCACATGATTCTGAGATGTCTGAAAGTTGTTTCATACTTGTGCACATAAAGACAAAAAAGTTGATTTCACAGTGAATACAATGCTTTGACATAAGAGTAGTATACATTTCAATTGTACTCAAAAGTCCTGACTGCAAACCTAATGGATACAGCTTAGGTTAACTTTCCACATGATTATGCGTAGTTTGAAAGCTGTTTCATGGCTGTATACATCAACACAAAAAAGTTGTTAACTCAGTGCATGCAATGCTTAGACAATACAAATAGTATACATTTCAATTTTACACCAAAGCACTTACTGCAAAACTAATGGAAACACTTTAGGTTAACTTCCCACATGATTCTGAGATGTCTGAAAGTTGTTTCATACCTGTGCACATAAAGACAAAAAAGTTGATTTCACAGTGAATAGAATGCTTTGACATAAAAGTAGTATACATTTCAATTGTACTCAAAAGTCCTGACTGCAAACCTAATGGAAACACCTTAGGTTAATTTTCCACATGAGTATGACCAGGTTTAAAGTTGTTTCATGCCTCAGTTCATCAAGACAAAAAAGTTTCTTTCTCAGTGCTACTATGCTCTGACATTAAGGTAGTATACATCTCAATTTTACTCCAAAGTACTTACTGCAAACAAATGGAAACACCTTAGGTTAACTTCCCACATGATTATTAGTAGTTTGAAAGTTGTTTCCTGGCTGTACACATCAACACAAAAAAGTTGTTATCTCAGTGCATGTAATGCTTAGACAATACAAATAGTATACATTTCAATTTTACACCAAAGCACTTACTGCAAAACTAATGGAAACACTTTAGGTTAACTTCCCACATGATTCTGAGATGTCTGAAAGTTGTTTCATACCTGTGCACATAGAGACAAAAAAGTTGATTTCACAGTGAATAGAATGCTTTGACATAAAAGTAGTATACATTTCAATTGTACTCAAAAGTCCTGACTGCAAACCTAATGGAAACACCTTAGGTTAACTTTCCACATGAGTATGACCAGGTTTAAAGTAGTTTCATGCCTCAGTTCATCAAGACAAAAAAGTTTCTTTCTCAGTGCTACTATGCTCTGACATTAAGGTAGTATACATCTCAATTTTACTCCAAAGTACTTACTGCAAACAAATGGAAACACCTAAGGTTAACTTCCCACATGATTATTAGTAGTTTGAAAGTTGTTTCCTGGCTGTACACATCAACACAAAAAAGTTGTTATCTCAGTGCATGCAATGCTTAGACAATACAAATAGTATACATTTCAATTTTACACCAAAGCACTTACTGCAAAACTAATGGAAACACTTTAGGTTAACTTCCCACATGATTCTGAGATGTCTGAAAGTTGTTTCATACCTGTGCACATAAAGACAAAAAAGTTGATTTCACAGTGAATAGAATGCTTTGACATAAAAGTAGTATACATTTCAATTGTACTCAAAAGTCCTGACTGCAAACCTAATGGAAACACCTTAGGTTAATTTTCCACATGAGTATGACCAGGTTTAAAGTTGTTTCATGCCTCAGTTCATCAAGACAAAAAAGTTTCTTTCTCAGTGCTACTATGCTCTGACATTAAGGTAGTATAAATCTCAATTTTACTCCAAAGTACTTACTGCAAACAAATGGAAACACCTTAGGTTAACTTCCCACATGATTATTAGCAGTTTGAAAGTTGTTTCCTGGCTGTACACATCAACACAAAAAAGTTGTTATCTCAGTGCATGTAATGCTTAGACAATACAAATAGTATACATTTCAATTTTACACCAAAGCACTTACTGCAAATCTAATGGAAACACTTTAGATTAACTTCCCACATGATTCTGAGATGTCTGAAAGTTGTTTCATACCTGTGCACATAGAGACAAAAAAGTTGATTTCACAGTGAATAGAATGCTTTGACATAAAAGTAGTATACATTTCAATTGTACTCAAAAGTCCTGACTGCAAACCTAATGGAAACACCTTAGGTTAACTTTCCACATGAGTATGACCAGGTTTAAAGTAGTTTCATGCCTCAGTTCATCAAGACAAAAAAGTTTCTTTCTCAGTGCTACTATGCTCTGACATTAAGGTAGTATACATCTCAATTTTACTCCAAAGTACTTACTGCAAACAAATGGAAACACCTAAGGTTAACTTCCCACATGATTATTAGTAGTTTGAAAGTTGTTTCCTGGCTGTACACATCAACACAAAAAAGTTGTTATCTCAGTGCATGCAATGCTTAGACAATACAAATAGTATACATTTCAATTTTACACCAAAGCACTTACTGCAAAACTAATGGAAACACTTTAGGTTAACTTCCCACATGATTCTGAGATGTCTGAAAGTTGTTTCATACCTGTGCACATAAAGACAAAAAAGTTGATTTCACAGTGAATAGAATGCTTTGACACAAAAGTAGTATACATTTCAATTGTACTCAAAAGTCCTGACTGGAAACCTAATGGAAACACCTTAGGTTAATTTTCCACATGAGTATGACCAGGTTTAAAGTTGTTTCATGCCTCAGTTCATCAAGACAAAAAAGTTTCTTTCTCAGTGCTACTATGCTCTGACATTAAGGTAGTATACATCTCAATTTTACTCCAAAGTACTTACTGCAAACAAATGGAAACACCTTAGGTTAACTTCCCACATGATTATTAGTAGTTTGAAAGTTGTTTCCTGGCTGTACACATCAACACAAAAAAGTTGTTATCTCAGTGCATGTAATGCTTAGACAATACAAATAGTATACATTTCAATTTTACACCAAAGCACTTACTGCAAAACTAATGGAAACACTTTAGGTTAACTTCCCACATGATTCTGAGATGTCTGAATGTTGTTTCATACCTGTGCACATAGAGACAAAAAAGTTGATTTCACAGTGAATAGAATGCTTTGACATAAAAGTAGTATACATTTCAATTGTACTCAAAAGTCCTGACTGCAAACCTAATGGAAACACCTTAGGTTAACTTTCCACATGAGTATGACCAGGTTTAAAGTAGTTTCATGCCTCAGTTCATCAAGACAAAAAAGTTTCTTTCTCAGTGCTACTATGCTCTGACATTAAGGTAGTATACATCTCAATTTTACTCCAAAGTACTTACTGCAAACAAATGGAAACACCTAAGGTTAACTTCCCACATGATTATTAGTAGTTTGAAAGTTGTTTCCTGGCTGTACACATCAACACAAAAAAGTTGTTATCTCAGTGCATGCAATGCTTAGACAATACAAATAGTATACATTTCAATTTTACACCAAAGCACTTACTGCAAAACTAATGGAAACACTTTAGGTTAACTTCCCACATGATTCTGAGATGTCTGAAAGTTGTTTCATACCTGTGCACATAAAGACAAAAAAGTTGATTTCACAGTGAATAGAATGCTTTGACATAAAAGTAGTATACATTTCAATTGTACTCAAAAGTCCTGACTGCAAACCTAATGGAAACACCTTAGGTTAATTTTCCACATGAGTATGACCAGGTTTAAAGTTGTTTCATGCCTCAGTTCATCAAGACAAAAAAGTTTCTTTCTCAGTGCTACTATGCTCTGACATTAAGGTAGTATAAATCTCAATTTTACTCCAAAGTACTTACTGCAAACAAATGGAAACACCTTAGGTTAACTTCCCACATGATTATTAGCAGTTTGAAAGTTGTTTCCTGGCTGTACACATCAACACAAAAAAGTTGTTATCTCAGTGCATGTAATGCTTAGACAATACAAATAGTATACATTTCAATTTTACACCAAAGCACTTACTGCAAATCTAATGGAAACACTTTAGATTAACTTCCCACATGATTCTGAGATGTCTGAAAGTTGTTTCATACCTGTGCACATAGAGACAAAAAAGTTGATTTCACAGTGAATAGAATGCTTTGACATAAAAGTAGTATACATTTCAATTGTACTCAAAAGTCCTGACTGCAAACCTAATGGAAACACCTTAGGTTAACTTTCCACATGAGTATGACCAGGTTTAAAGTAGTTTCATGCCTCAGTTCATCAAGACAAAAAAGTTTCTTTCTCAGTGCTACTATGCTCTGACATTAAGGTAGTATACATCTCAATTTTACTCCAAAGTACTTACTGCAAACAAATGGAAACACCTAAGGTTAACTTCCCACATGATTATTAGTAGTTTGAAAGTTGTTTCCTGGCTGTACACATCAACACAAAAAAGTTGTTATCTCAGTGCATGCAATGCTTAGACAATACAAATAGTATACATTTCAATTTTACACCAAAGCACTTACTGCAAAACTAATGGAAACACTTTAGGTTAACTTCCCACATGATTCTGAGATGTCTGAAAGTTGTTTCATACCTGTGCACATAAAGACAAAAAAGTTGATTTCACAGTGAATAGAATGCTTTGACACAAAAGTAGTATACATTTCAATTGTACTCAAAAGTCCTGACTGCAAACCTAATGGAAACACCTTAGGTTAATTTTCCACATGAGTATGACCAGGTTTAAAGTTGTTTCATGCCTCAGTTCATCAAGACAAAAAAGTTTCTTTCTCAGTGCTACTATGCTCTGACATTAAGGTAGTATACATCTCAATTTTACTCCAAAGTACTTACTGCAAACAAATGGAAACACCTTAGGTTAACTTCCCACATGATTATTAGCAGTTTGAAAGTTGTTTCCTGGCTGTACACATCAACACAAAAAAGTTGTTATCTCAGTGCATGTAATGCTTAGACAATACAAATAGTATACATTTCAATTTTACAGCAAAGCACTTACTGCAAAACTAATGGAAACACTTTAGGTTAACTTCACACATGATTCTGAGATGTCTGAAAGTTGTTTCATACCTGTGCACATAGAGACAAAAAAGTTGATTTCACAGTGAATAGAATGCTTTGACATAAAAGTAGTATACATTTCAATTGTACTCAAAAGTCCTGACTGCAAACCTAATGGAAACACCTTAGGTTAACTTTCCACATGAGTATGACCAGGTTTAAAGTAGTTTCATGCCTCAGTTCATCAAGACAAAAAAGTTTCTTTCTCAGTGCTACTATGCTCTGACATTAAGGTAGTATACATCTCAATTTTACTCCAAAGTACTTACTGCAAACAAATGGAAACACCTAAGGTTAACTTCCCACATGATTATTAGTAGTTTGAAAGTTGTTTCCTGGCTGTACACATCAACACAAAAAAGTTGTTATCTCAGTGCATGCAATGCTTAGACAATACAAATAGTATACATTTCAATTTTACACCAAAGCACTTACTGCAAATCTAATGGAAACACTTTAGATTAACTTCCCACATGATTCTGAGATGTCTGAAAGTTGATTCATACGTGTGCACATCAAGACAAAAAAGTTGTTTTCTCAGTGCATGCAAAGCTTTGACAATACCAATAGTATACATTTCAATTTTACAGCAAAGCACTTACTGCAAACCTAATGGAAACACTTTAGGTTAACTTCCCACATGATTCTGAGATGTCTGAAAGTTGTTTCATACTTGTGCACATAAAGACAAAAAAGTTGATTTCACAGTGAATACAATGCTTTGACATAAGAGTAGTATACATTTCAATTGTACTCAAAAGTCCTGACTGCAAACCTAATGGATACAGCTTAGGTTAACTTTCCACATGATTATGAGTAGTTCGAAAGCTGTTTCATGGCTGTACACATCAACACAAAAAAGTTGTTATCTCAGTGCATGCAATGCTTAGTCAATACAATTAGTATACATTTCAATTTTACAACAAAGCACTTACTGCAAACCTAATGGAAACACTTTAGGTTAACTTCCCACATGATTCTGAGATGTCTGAAAGTTGTTTCATACCTGTGCACATAAAGACAAAAAAGTTGTTTTCTCAGTGCATGCAAAGCTTTGACAATACAAATAGTATACATTTCATTTTTACACCAAAGCACTTACTGCAAACCTAATGGAAACACCTTAGGTTAATTTTCCACATGAGTATGACCAGGTTTAAAGTTGTTTCATGCCTCAGTTCATCAAGACAAAAAAGTTTCTTTCTCAGTGCTACTATGCTCTGACATTAAGGTAGTATACATCTCAATTTTACTCCAAAGTACTTACTGCAAACAAATGGAAACACCCTAGGTTAACTTCCCACATGATTATTAGTAGTTTGAAAGTTGTTTCCTGGCTGTACACATCAACACAAAAAAGTTGTTATCTCAGTGCATGTAATGCTTAGACAATACAAATAGTATACATTTCAATTTTACACCAAAGCACTTACTGCAAAACTAATGGAAACACTTTAGGTTAACTTCCCACATGATTCTGAGATGTCTGAAAGTTCTTTCATACCTGTGCACATAGAGACAAAAAAGTTGATTTCACAGTGAATAGAATGCTTTGACATAAAAGTAGTATACATTTCAATTGTACTCAAAAGTCCTGACTGCAAACCTAATGGAAACACCTTAGGTTAACTTTCCACATGAGTATTACCAGGTTTAAAGTAGTTTCATGCCTCAGTTCATCAAGACAAAAAAGTTTCTTTCTCAGTGCTACTATGCTCTGACATTAAGGTAGTATACATCTCAATTTTACTCCAAAGTATTTACTGCAAACAAATAGAAACACCTAAGGTTAACTTCCCACATGATTATTAGTAGTTTGAAATTTGTTTCTTGGCTGTACACATCAACACAAAAAAGTTGTTATCTCAGTGCATGCAATGCTTAGTCAATACAATTAGTATACATTTCAATTTTACAGCAAAGCACTTACTGCAAACATAATGGAAACACTTTAGGTTAACTTCCCACATGATTCTGAGATGTCTGAAAGTTGTTTCATACCTGTGCACATAAAGACAAAAAAGTTGTTTTCTCAGTGCATGCAAAGCTTTGACAATACAAATAGTATACATTTCATTTTTACACCAAAGCACTTACTGCAAACCTAATGGAAACACCTTAGGTTAACTTTCCACATGATTATGAGTAGTTTGAAAGTTGTTTCATGGCTGTACACATCAACACAAAAAAGTTGTTATCTCAGTGAATAGAATGCTTTGACATAAAAGTAGTATACATTTCAATTGTACTCAAAAGTCCTGACTGCAAACCTAATGGAAACACCTTAGGTTAACTTTCCACATCATTATGAGTAGTTTGAAAGTTGTTTCATGGCTGTACACATCAACACAAAAAAGTTGTTATCTCAGTGCATGCAATGCTTAGACAATACAAATAGCATACATTTCAATTTTCCACCAAAGCACTTACTGCAAACCTAATGGAAACACTTTAGGTTAACTTCCCACATGATTCTGAGATGTCTGAAAGTTGTTTTTTACCTGTGCACATAAAGACAAAAATGTTGATTTCACAGTGAATAGAATGCTTTGACATAAAAGTAGTATACATTTCAATTGTACTCAAAAGTCCTGACTGCAAACCTAATGGATACAGCTTAGGTTAACTTCCCACATGATTCTGAGATGTCTGAAAGTTGTTTCATAGCTGTGCACATCAAGACAAAAAAGTTGTTTTCTCAGTGCATGCAATGCTTTTAGAATACAAATAGTATACATTTCAATGTTACACCAAAGCACTTACTGCAAACCTAATGGAAACACATTAGGTTAACTTTCCACATGATTATGAGTAGTTTCAAAGTTGTTTCATGTCTGTACACATCAACAAAAAAAAGTTGTTATCTCAGTGCATGCAATGCTTAGACAATACAAATAGCATACATTTCAATTTTCCACCAAAGCACTTACTGCAAACCTAATGGAAACACTTTAGATTAACTTCCCACATGATTCTGAGATGTCTGAAAGTTGTTTCATACCTGTGCACATCAAGACAAAAAAGTTGTTTTCTCAGTGCATGCAAAGCTTTGACAATACCAATAGTATACATTTCAATTTTACACCAAAGCACTTACTGCAAACCTAATGGAAACACCTTAGGTTAACTTTCCACATGATTATGAGTAGTTTGAAAGTTGTTTCATGGCTGTACACATCAACACAAAAAAGTTGTTATCTCAGTGCATGCAATGCTTAGACAATACAAATAGCATACATTTCAATTTTCCACCAAAGCACTTACTGCAAACCTAATGGAAACACTTTAGGTTAACTTCCCACATGATTCTGAGATGTCTGAAAGTTGTTTCATAGCTGTGCACATCAAGACAAAAAAGTTGTTTTCTCAGTGCATGCAATGCTTTTACAATACAAATAGTATACATTTCAATGTTACACCAAAGCACTTACTGCAAACCTAATGGAAACACCTTAGGTTAACTTTCCACATGATTATGAGTAGTTTCAAAGTTGTTGCATGTCTGTACACATCAACAAAAAAAAGTTGTTATCTCAGTGCATGCAATGCTTAGACAATACAAATAGCATACATTTCAATTTTACAGCAAAGCACTTACTGTAAACCTAATGGAAACACTTTAGGTTAACTTCCCACATGATTCTGAGATGTCTGAAAGTTGTTTCATACTTGTGCACATAAAGACAAAAAAGTTGATTTCACAGTGAATAGAATGCTTTGACAGAAGAGTAGTATACATTTCAATTGTACTCAAAAGTCCTGACTGCAAACCTAATGGATACAGCTTAGGTTAACTTTCCACATGATTATGAGTAGTTCGAAAGCTGTTTCATGGCTGTACACATCAACACAAAAAAGTTGTTATCTCAGTGCATGCAATGCTTAGTCAATACAATTAGTATACATTTCAATTTTACAACAAAGCACTTACTGCAAACCTAATGGAAACACTTTAGGTTAACTTCCCACATGATTCTGAGATGTCTGAAAGTTGATTCATACGTGTGCACATCAAGACAAAAAAGTTGTTTTCTCAGTGCATGCAAAGCTTTGACAATACCAATAGTATACATTTCAATTTTACACCAAAGCACTTACTGCAAACCTAATGGAAACACCTTAGGTTAACTTTCCACATCATTATGAGTAGTTTGAAAGTTGTTTCATGGCTGTAGACATCAACACAAAAAAGTTGTTATCTCAGTGCATGCAATGCTTAGACAATACAAATAGCATACATTTCAATTTTCCACCAAAGCACTTACTGCAAACCTAATGGAAACACTTTAGGTTAACTTCCCACATGATTCTGAGATGTCTGAAAGTTGTTTTTTACCTGTGCACATAAAGACAAAAATGTTGATTTCACAGTGAATAGAATGCTTTGACATAAAAGTAGTATACATTTCAATTGTACTCAAAAGTCCTGACTGCAAACCTAATGGATACAGCTTAGGTTAACTTTCCGCATGATTATGAGTAGTTTGAAAGCTGTTTCATGGCTGTATACATCAACACAAAAAAGTTGTTATCTCAGGGCATGCAATGCTTAGACAATACAATTAGTATACATTTCAATTTTACAGCAAAGCACTTACTGCAAACCTAATGGAAACACTTTAGGTTAACTTCCCACATGATTCTGAGATGTCTGAAAGTTGTTTCATACTTGTGCACATAAAGACAAAAAAGTTGATTTCACAGTGAATACAATGCTTTGACATAAGAGTAGTATACATTTCAATTGTACTCAAAAGTCCTGACTGCAAACCTAATGGATACAGCTTAGGTTAACTTTCCACATGATTATGAGTAGTTCGAAAGCTGTTTCATGGCTGTACACATCAACACAAAAAAGTTGTTATCTCAGTGCATGCAATGCTTAGTCAATACAATTAGTATACATTTGAATTTTACAACAAAGCACTTACTGCAAACCTAATGGAAACACTTTAGGTTAACTTCCCACATGATTCTGAGATGTCTGAAAGTTGTTTCATACCTGTGCACATAAAGACAAAAAAGTTGTTTTCTCAGTGCATGCAAAGCTTTGACAATACAAATAGTATACATTTCATTTTTACACCAAAGCACTTACTGCAAACCTAATGGAAACACTTTAGGTTAACTTCTCACATGATTATGAGTAGTTTGAAAGTTGTTTCATGGCTGTACACATCAACACAAAACAGTTGCTATCTCAGTGCATGCAATGCTTAGAGAATACAAATAGTATACATTTCAATTTTACACCAAAGTCCTTACTGCAAACCTAATGGAAACAACTTAGATTAACTTCCCACATGATTCTGAGATGTCTGAAAGTTGTTTCATACCTGTGCACATCAAGACAAAAAAGTTGTTTTCTCAGTGCATGCAATGCTTTTACAATACATATAGAATACATTTCAATTTTACACCAAAGCACTTACTGCAAACCTAATGGAAACACCTTAGGTTAACTTTCCACATGATTCTGAGATGTCTGAAAGTTGTTTCATACCTGTGCACATAAAGACAAAAAAGTTGTTTTCTCAGTGCATGCAAAGCTTTGACAATACAAATAGTATACATTTCATTTTTACACCAAAGCACTTACTGCAAACCTAATGGAAACACCTTAGGTTAACTTTCCACATGATTATGAGTAGTTTGAAAGTTGTTTCATGGCTGTACACATCAACGCAAAAAAGTTGTTATCTCAGTGAATAGAATGCTTTGACATAAAAGTAGTATACATTTCAATTGTACTCAAAAGTCCTGACTGCAAACCTAATGGAAACACCTTAGGTTAACTTTCCACATGAGTATGACTAGGTTTAAAGTTGTTTCATGCCTCAGTTCATCAAGACAAAAAAGTTTATTTCTCAGTGCTACTATGCTCTGACATTAAGGTAGTATACATCTCAATTTTACTCCAAAGTACTTACTGCAATCAAATGGAAACACCTTAGGTTAACTTTCCACATGATTATGAGTAGTTTGAAAGTTGTTTCATGGCTGTACACATCAACACAAAAAAGTTGTTAACTCAGTGCATGCAATGCTTAGACAATACAAATAGTATACATTTCAATTTTACACCAAAGCACTTACTGCAAAACTAATGGAAACACTTTAGGTTAACTTCCCACATGATTCTGAGATGTCTGAAAGTTGTTTCATACCTGTGCACATAAAGACAAAAAAGTTGATTTCACAGTGAATAGAATGCTTTGACATAAAAGTAGTATACATTTCAATTGTACTCAAAAGTCCTGACTGCAAACCTAATGGAAACACCTTAGGTTAATTTTCCACATGAGTATGACCAGGTTTAAAGTTGTTTCATGCCTCAGTTCATCAAGACAAAAAAGTTTCTTTCTCAGTGCTACTATGCTCTGACATTAAGGTAGTATACATCTCAATTTTACTCCAAAGTACTTACTGCAAACAAATGGAAACACCTTAGGTTAACTTCCCACATGATTATTAGTAGTTTGAAAGTTGTTTCCTGGCTGTACACATCAACACAAAAAAGTTGTTATCTCAGTGCATGTAATGCTTAGACAATACAAATAGTATACATTTCAATTTTACACCAAAGCACTTACTGCAAAACTAATGGAAACACTTTAGGTTAACTTCCCACATGATTCTGAGATGTCTGAAAGTTCTTTCATACCTGTGCACATAGAGACAAAAAAGTTGATTTCACAGTGAATAGAATGCTTTGACATAAAAGTAGTATACATTTCAATTGTACTCAAAAGTCCTGACTGCAAACCTAATGGAAACACCTTAGGTTAACTTTCCACATGAGTATTACCAGGTTTAAAGTAGTTTCATGCCTCAGTTCATCAAGACAAAAAAGTTTCTTTCTCAGTGCTACTATGCTCTGACATTAAGGTAGTATACATCTCAATTTTACTCCAAAGTATTTACTGCAAACAAATGGAAACACCTAAGGTTAACTTCCCACATGATTATTAGTAGTTTGAAATTTGTTTCTTGGCTGTACACATCAACACAAAAAAGTTGTTATCTCAGTGCATGCAATGCTTAGTCAATACAATTAGTATACATTTCAATTTTACAGCAAAGCACTTACTGCAAACATAATGGAAACACTTTAGGTTAACTTCCCACATGATTCTGAGATGTCTGAAAGTTGTTTCATACCTGTGCACATAAAGACAAAAAAGTTGTTTTCTCAGTGCATGCAAAGCTTTGACAATACAAATAGTATACATTTCATTTTTACACCAAAGCACTTACTGCAAACCTAATGGAAACACCTTAGGTTAACTTTCCACATGATTATGAGTAGTTTGAAAGTTGTTTCATGGCTGTACACATCAACACAAAAAAGTTGTTATCTCAGTGAATAGAATGCTTTGACATAAAAGTAGTATACATTTCAATTGTACTCAAAAGTCCTGACTGCAAACCTAATGGAAACACCTTAGGTTAACTTTCCACATCATTATGAGTAGTTTGAAAGTTGTTTCATGGCTGTACACATCAACACAAAAAAGTTGTTATCTCAGTGCATGCAATGCTTAGACAATACAAATAGCATACATTTCAATTTTCCACCAAAGCACTTACTGCAAACCTAATGGAAACACTTTAGGTTAACTTCCCACATGATTCTGAGATGTCTGAAAGTTGTTTTTTACCTGTGCACATAAAGACAAAAATGTTGATTTCACAGTGAATAGAATGCTTTGACATAAAAGTAGTATACATTTCAATTGTACTCAAAAGTCCTGACTGCAAACCTAATGGATACAGCTTAGGTTAACTTCCCACATGATTCTGAGATGTCTGAAAGTTGTTTCATAGCTGTGCACATCAAGACAAAAAAGTTGTTTTCTCAGTGCATGCAATGCTTTTAGAATACAAATAGTATACAGTTCAATGTTACACCAAAGCACTTACTGCAAACCTAATGGAAACACATTAGGTTAACTTTCCACATGATTATGAGTAGTTTCAAAGTTGTTTCATGTCTGTACACATCAACAAAAAAAAGTTGTTATCTCAGTGCATGCAATGCTTAGACAATACAAATAGCATACATTTCAATTTTCCACCAAAGCACTTACTGCAAACCTAATGGAAACACTTTAGATTAACTTCCCACATGATTCTGAGATGTCTGAAAGTTGTTTCATACCTGTGCACATCAAGACAAAAAAGTTGTTTTCTCAGTGCATGCAAAGCTTTGACAATACCAATAGTATACATTTCAATTTTACACCAAAGCACTTACTGCAAACCTAATGGAAACACCTTAGGTTAACTTTCCACATGATTATGAGTAGTTTGAAAGTTGTTTCATGGCTGTACACATCAACACAAAAAAGTTGTTATCTCAGTGCATGCAATGCTTAGACAATACAAATAGCATACATTTCAATTTTCCACCAAAGCACTTACTGCAAACCTAATGGAAACACTTTAGGTTAACTTCCCACATGATTCTGAGATGTCTGAAAGTTGTTTCATACCTGTGCACATAAAGACAAAAAAGTTGTTTTCTCAGTGCATGCAAAGCTTTGACAATACAAATAGTATACATTTCATTTTTACACCAAAGCACTTACTGCAAACCTAATGGAAACACTTTAGGTTAACTTCTCACATGATTATGAGTAGTTTGAAAGTTGTTTCATGGCTGTACACATCAACACAAAACAGTTGCTATCTCAGTGCATGCAATGCTTAGAGAATACAAATAGTATACATTTCAATTTTACACCAAAGTCCTTACTGCAAACCTAATGGAAACAACTTAGATTAACTTCCCACATGATTCTGAGATGTCTGAAAGTTGTTTCATACCTGTGCACATCAAGACAAAAAAGTTGTTTTCTCAGTGCATGCAATGCTTTTACAATACATATAGAATACATTTCAATTTTACACCAAAGCACTTACTGCAAACCTAATGGAAACACCTTAGGTTAACTTTCCACATGATTCTGAGATGTCTGAAAGTTGTTTCATACCTGTGCACATAAAGACAAAAAAGTTGTTTTCTCAGTGCATGCAAAGCTTTGACAATACAAATAGTATACATTTCATTTTTACACCAAAGCACTTACTGCAAACCTAATGGAAACACCTTAGGTTAACTTTCCACATGATTATGAGTAGTTTGAAAGTTGTTTCATGGCTGTACACATCAACGCAAAAAAGTTGTTATCTCAGTGAATAGAATGCTTTGACATAAAAGTAGTATACATTTCAATTGTACTCAAAAGTCCTGACTGCAAACCTAATGGAAACACCTTAGGTTAACTTTCCACATGAGTATGACTAGGTTTAAAGTTGTTTCATGCCTCAGTTCATCAAGACAAAAAAGTTTATTTCTCAGTGCTACTATGCTCTGACATTAAGGTAGTATACATCTCAATTTTACTCCAAAGTACTTACTGCAATCAAATGGAAACACCTTAGGTTAACTTTCCACATGATTATGAGTAGTTTGAAAGTTGTTTCATGGCTGTACACATCAACACAAAAAAGTTGTTAACTCAGTGCATGCAATGCTTAGACAATACAAATAGTATACATTTCAATTTTACACCAAAGCACTTACTGCAAAACTAATGGAAACACTTTAGGTTAACTTCCCACATGATTCTGAGATGTCTGAAAGTTGTTTCATACCTGTGCACATAAAGACAAAAAAGTTGATTTCACAGTGAATAGAATGCTTTGACATAAAAGTAGTATACATTTCAATTGTACTCAAAAGTCCTGACTGCAAACCTAATGGAAACACCTTAGGTTAATTTTCCACATGAGTATGACCAGGTTTAAAGTTGTTTCATGCCTCAGTTCATCAAGACAAAAAAGTTTCTTTCTCAGTGCTACTATGCTCTGACATTAAGGTAGTATACATCTCAATTTTACTCCAAAGTACTTACTGCAAACAAATGGAAACACCTTAGGTTAACTTCCCACATGATTATTAGTAGTTTGAAAGTTGTTTCCTGGCTGTACACATCAACACAAAAAAGTTGTTATCTCAGTGCATGTAATGCTTAGACAATACAAATAGTATACATTTCAATTTTACACCAAAGCACTTACTGCAAAACTAATGGAAACACTTTAGGTTAACTTCCCACATGATTCTGAGATGTCTGAAAGTTCTTTCATACCTGTGCACATAGAGACAAAAAAGTTGATTTCACAGTGAATAGAATGCTTTGACATAAAAGTAGTATACATTTCAATTGTACTCAAAAGTCCTGACTGCAAACCTAATGGAAACACCTTAGGTTAACTTTCCACATGAGTATTACCAGGTTTAAAGTAGTTTCATGCCTCAGTTCATCAAGACAAAAAAGTTTCTTTCTCAGTGCTACTATGCTCTGACATTAAGGTAGTATACATCTCAATTTTACTCCAAAGTATTTACTGCAAACAAATGGAAACACCTAAGGTTAACTTCCCACATGATTATTAGTAGTTTGAAATTTGTTTCTTGGCTGTACACATCAACACAAAAAAGTTGTTATCTCAGTGCATGCAATGCTTAGTCAATACAATTAGTATACATTTCAATTTTACAGCAAAGCACTTACTGCAAACATAATGGAAACACTTTAGGTTAACTTCCCACATGATTCTGAGATGTCTGAAAGTTGTTTCATACCTGTGCACATAAAGACAAAAAAGTTGTTTTCTCAGTGCATGCAAAGCTTTGACAATACAAATAGTATACATTTCATTTTTACACCAAAGCACTTACTGCAAACCTAATGGAAACACCTTAGGTTAACTTTCCACATGATTATGAGTAGTTTGAAAGTTGTTTCATGGCTGTACACATCAACACAAAAAAGTTGTTATCTCAGTGAATAGAATGCTTTGACATAAAAGTAGTATACATTTCAATTGTACTCAAAAGTCCTGACTGCAAACCTAATGGAAACACCTTAGGTTAACTTTCCACATCATTATGAGTAGTTTGAAAGTTGTTTCATGGCTGTACACATCAACACAAAAAAGTTGTTATCTCAGTGCATGCAATGCTTAGACAATACAAATAGCATACATTTCAATTTTCCACCAAAGCACTTACTGCAAACCTAATGGAAACACTTTAGGTTAACTTCCCACATGATTCTGAGATGTCTGAAAGTTGTTTTTTACCTGTGCACATAAAGACAAAAATGTTGATTTCACAGTGAATAGAATGCTTTGACATAAAAGTAGTATACATTTCAATTGTACTCAAAAGTCCTGACTGCAAACCTAATGGATACAGCTTAGGTTAACTTCCCACATGATTCTGAGATGTCTGAAAGTTGTTTCATAGCTGTGCACATCAAGACAAAAAAGTTGTTTTCTCAGTGCATGCAATGCTTTTAGAATACAAATAGTATACATTTCAATGTTACACCAAAGCACTTACTGCAAACCTAATGGAAACACATTAGGTTAACTTTCCACATGATTATGAGTAGTTTCAAAGTTGTTTCATGTCTGTACACATCAACAAAAAAAAGTTGTTATCTCAGTGCATGCAATGCTTAGACAATACAAATAGCATACATTTCAATTTTCCACCAAAGCACTTACTGCAAACCTAATGGAAACACTTTAGATTAACTTCCCACATGATTCTGAGATGTCTGAAAGTTGTTTCATACCTGTGCACATCAAGACAAAAAAGTTGTTTTCTCAGTGCATGCAAAGCTTTGACAATACCAATAGTATACATTTCAATTTTACACCAAAGCACTTACTGCAAACCTAATGGAAACACCTTAGGTTAACTTTCCACATGATTATGAGTAGTTTGAAAGTTGTTTCATGGCTGTACACATCAACACAAAAAAGTTGTTATCTCAGTGCATGCAATGCTTAGACAATACAAATAGCATACATTTCAATTTTCCACCAAAGCACTTACTGCAAACCTAATGGAAACACTTTAGGTTAACTTCCCACATGATTCTGAGATGTCTGAAAGTTGTTTCATAGCTGTGCACATCAAGACAAAAAAGTTGTTTTCTCAGTGCATGCAATGCTTTTACAATACAAATAGTATACATTTCAATGTTACACCAAAGCACTTACTGCAAACCTAATGGAAACACCTTAGGTTAACTTTCCACATGATTATGAGTAGTTTCAAAGTTGTTGCATGTCTGTACACATCAACAAAAAAAAGTTGTTATCTCAGTGCATGCAATGCTTAGACAATACAAATAGCATACATTTCAATTTTCCACCAAAGCACTTACTGCAAACCTAATGGAAACACTTTAGGTTAACTTCCCACATGATTCTGAGATGTCTGAAAGTTGTTTCATACTTGTGCACATAAAGACAAAAAAGTTGATTTCACAGTGAATAGAATGCTTTGACGTAAAAGTAGTATACATCTCAATTGTACACAAAAGTCCTGACTGCAAACCTAATGGATACAGCTTAGGTTAACTTTCCACATGATTATGAGTAGTTTGAAAGCTTTTTCATGGCTGTATACATCAACACAAAAAAGTTGTTATCTCAGTGCATGCAATGCTTAGACAATACAATTAGTATACATTTCAATTTTACAGCAAAGCACTTACTGTAAACCTAATGGAAACACTTTAGGTTAACTTCCCACATGATTCTGAGATGTCTGAAAGTTGTTTCATACTTGTGCACATAAAGACAAAAAAGTTGATTTCACAGTGAATAGAATGCTTTGACATAAGAGTAGTATACATTTCAATTGTACTCAAAAGTCCTGACTGCAAACCTAATGGATACAGCTTAGGTTAACTTTCCACATGATTATGAGTAGTTCGAAAGCTGTTTCATGGCTGTACACATCAACACAAAAAAGTTGTTATCTCAGTGCATGCAATGCTTAGTCAATACAATTAGTATACATTTCATTTTTACACCAAAGCACTTACTGCAAACCTAATGGAAACACCTTAGGTTAACTTTCCACATGATTATGAGTAGTTTCAAAGTTGTTTCATGTCTGTACACATCAACAAAAAAAAGTTGTTATCTCAGTGCATGCAATGCTTAGACAATACAAATAGCATACATTTCAATTTTCCACCAAAGCACTTACTGCAAACCTAATGGAAACACTTTAGATTAACTTCCCACATGATTCTGAGATGTCTGAAAGTTGTTTCATACCTGTGCACATCAAGACAAAAAAGTTGTTTTCTCAGTGCATGCAAAGCTTTGACAATACCAATAGTATACATTTCAATTTTACACCAAAGCACTTACTGCAAACCTAATGGAAACACCTTAGGTTAACTTTCCACATGATTATGAGTAGTTTGAAAGTTGTTTCATGGCTGTACACATCAACACAAAAAAGTTGTTATCTCAGTGCATGCAATGCTTAGACAATACAAATAGCATACATTTCAATTTTCCACCAAAGCACTTACTGCAAACCTAATGGAAACACTTTAGGTTAACTTCCCACATGATTCTGAGATGTCTGAAAGTTGTTTCATAGCTGTGCACATCAAGACAAAAAAGTTGTTTTCTCAGTGCATGCAATGCTTTTACAATACAAATAGTATACATTTCAATGTTACACCAAAGCACTTACTGCAAACCTAATGGAAACACCTTAGGTTAACTTTCCACATGATTATGAGTAGTTTCAAAGTTGTTGCATGTCTGTACACATCAACAAAAAAAAGTTGTTATCTCAGTGCATGCAATGCTTAGACAATACAAATAGCATACATTTCAATTTTCCACCAAAGCACTTACTGCAAACCTAATGGAAACACTTTAGGTTAACTTCCCACATGATTCTGAGATGTCTGAAAGTTGTTTCATACTTGTGCACATAAAGACAAAAAAGTTGATTTCACAGTGAATAGAATGCTTTGACGTAAAAGTAGTATACATCTCAATTGTACTCAAAAGTCCTGACTGCAAACCTAATGGATACAGCTTAGGTTAACTTTCCACATGACTATGAGTAGTTTGAAAGCTTTTTCATGGCTGTATACATCAACACAAAAAAGTTGTTATCTCAGTGCATGCAATGCTTAGACAATACAATTAGTATACATTTCAATTTTACAGCAAAGCACTTACTGTAAACCTAATGGAAACACTTTAGGTTAACTTCCCACATGATTCTGAGATGTCTGAAAGTTGATTCATACGTGTGCACATCAAGACAAAAAAGTTGTTTTCTCAGTGCATGCAAAGCTTTGACAATACCAATAGTATACATTTCAATTTTACACCAAAGCACTTACTGCAAACCTAATGGAAACACCTTAGGTTAACTTTCCACATCATTATGAGTAGTTTGAAAGTTGTTTCATGGCTGTAGACATCAACACAAAAAAGTTGTTATCTCAGTGCATGCAATGCTTAGACAATACAAATAGCATACATTTCAATTTTCCACCAAAGCACTTACTGCAAACCTAATGGAAACACTTTAGGTTAACTTCCCACATGATTCTGAGATGTCTGAAAGTTGTTTTTTACCTGTGCACATAAAGACAAAAATGTTGATTTCACAGTGAATAGAATGCTTTGACATAAAAGTAGTATACCTTTCAATTGTACTCAAAAGTCCTGACTGC
Source organism: Mobula birostris (assembly GCF_030028105.1). Lineage (NCBI taxonomy): Eukaryota > Metazoa > Chordata > Chondrichthyes > Myliobatiformes > Myliobatidae > Mobula > Mobula birostris. Next base: position 45,657 of record NW_027274328.1, on the reverse strand, counting down.
AAACCTAATGGATACAGCTTAGGTTAACTTTCCGCATGATTATGAGTAGTTTGAAAGCTGTTTCATGGCTGTATACATCAACACAAAAAAGTTGTTATCTCAGGGCATGCAATGCTTAGACAATACAATTAGTATACATTTCAATTTTACAGCAAAGCACTTACTGCAAACCTAATGGAAACACTTTAGGTTAACTTCCCACATGATTCTGAGATGTCTGAAAGTTGTTTCATACTTGTGCACATAAAGACAAAAAAGTTGATTTCACAGTGAATACAATGCTTTGACATAAGAGTAGTATACATTTCAATTGTACTCAAAAGTCCTGACTGCAAACCTAATGGATACAGCTTAGGTTAACTTTCCACATGATTATGAGTAGTTCGAAAGCTGTTTCATGGCTGTACACATCAACACAAAAAAGTTGTTATCTCAGTGCATGCAATGCTTAGTCAATACAATTAGTATACATTTGAATTTTACAACAAAGCACTTACTGCAAACCTAATGGAAACACTTTAGGTTAACTTCCCACATGATTCTGAGATGTCTGAAAGTTGTTTCATACCTGTGCACATAAAGACAAAAAAGTTGTTTTCTCAGTGCATGCAAAGCTTTGACAATACAAATAGTATACATTTCATTTTTACACCAAAGCACTTACTGCAAACCTAATGGAAACACTTTAGGTTAACTTCTCACATGATTATGAGTAGTTTGAAAGTTGTTTCATGGCTGTACACATCAACACAAAACAGTTGCTATCTCAGTGCATGCAATGCTTAGAGAATACAAATAGTATACATTTCAATTTTACACCAAAGTCCTTACTGCAAACCTAATGGAAACAACTTAGATTAACTTCCCACATGATTCTGAGATGTCTGAAAGTTGTTTCATACCTGTGCACATCAAGACAAAAAAGTTGTTTTCTCAGTGCATGCAATGCTTTTACAATACATATAGAATACATTTCAATTTTACACCAAAGCACTTACTGCAAACCTAATGGAAACACCTTAGGTTAACTTTCCACATGATTATGAGTAGTTTCAAAGTTGTTTCATGTCTGTACACATCAACAAAAAAAAGTTGTTATCTCAGTGCATGCAATGCTTAGACAATACAAATAGCATACATTTCAATTTTCCACCAAAGCACTTACTGCAAACCTAATGGAAACACTTTAGATTAACTTCCCACATGATTCTGAGATGTCTGAAAGTTGTTTCATACCTGTGCACATCAAGACAAAAAAGTTGTTTTCTCAGTGCATGCAAAGCTTTGACAATACCAATAGTATACATTTCAATTTTACACCAAAGCACTTACTGCAAACCTAATGGAAACACCTTAGGTTAACTTTCCACATGATTATGAGTAGTTTGAAAGTTGTTTCATGGCTGTACACATCAACACAAAAAAGTTGTTATCTCAGTGCATGCAATGCTTAGACAATACAAATAGCATACATTTCAATTTTCCACCAAAGCACTTACTGCAAACCTAATGGAAACACTTTAGGTTAACTTCCCACATGATTCTGAGATGTCTGAAAGTTGTTTCATAGCTGTGCACATCAAGACAAAAAAGTTGTTTTCTCAGTGCATGCAATGCTTTTACAATACAAATAGTATACATTTCAATGTTACACCAAAGCACTTACTGCAAACCTAATGGAAACACCTTAGGTTAACTTTCCACATGATTATGAGTAGTTTCAAAGTTGTTGCATGTCTGTACACATCAACAAAAAAAAGTTGTTATCTCAGTGCATGCAATGCTTAGACAATACAAATAGCATACATTTCAATTTTACAGCAAAGCACTTACTGTAAACCTAATGGAAACACTTTAGGTTAACTTCCCACATGATTCTGAGATGTCTGAAAGTTGTTTCATACTTGTGCACATAAAGACAAAAAAGTTGATTTCACAGTGAATAGAATGCTTTGACAGAAGAGTAGTATACATTTCAATTGTACTCAAAAGTCCTGACTGCAAACCTAATGGATACAGCTTAGGTTAACTTTCCACATGATTATGAGTAGTTCGAAAGCTGTTTCATGGCTGTACACATCAAAACAAAAAAGTTGTTATCTCAGTGCATGCAATGCTTAGTCAATACAATTAGTATACATTTCAATTTTACAACAAAGCACTTACTGCAAACCTAATGGAAACACTTTAGGTTAACTTCCCACATGATTCTGAGATGTCTGAAAGTTGTTTCATACCTGTGCACATAAAGACATAAAAGTTGTTATCTCAGTGAATAGAATGCTTTGACATAAAAGTAGTATACATTTCAATTGTACTCAAAAGTCCTGACTGCAAACCTAATGGAAACACCTTAGGTTAACTTTCCACATGAGTATGACTAGGTTTAAAGTTGTTTCATGCCTCAGTTCATCAAGACAAAAAAGTTTATTTCTCAGTGCTACTATGCTCTGACATTAAGGTAGTATACATCTCAATTTTACTCCAAAGTACTTACTGCAATCAAATGGAAACACCTTAGGTTAACTTTCCACATGATTATGAGTAGTTTGAAAGTTGTTTCATGGCTGTACACATCAACACAAAAAAGTTGTTAACTCAGTGCATGCAATGCTTAGACAATACAAATAGTATACATTTCAATTTTACACCAAAGCACTTACTGCAAAACTAATGGAAACACTTTAGGTTAACTTCCCACATGATTCTGAGATGTCTGAAAGTTGTTTCATACCTGTGCACATAAAGACAAAAAAGTTGATTTCACAGTGAATAGAATGCTTTGACATAAAAGTAGTATACATTTCAATTGTACTCAAAAGTCCTGACTGCAAACCTAATGGAAACACCTTAGGTTAATTTTCCACATGAGTATGACCAGGTTTAAAGTTGTTTCATGCCTCAGTTCATCAAGACAAAAAAGTTTCTTTCTCAGTGCTACTATGCTCTGACATTAAGGTAGTATACATCTCAATTTTACTCCAAAGTACTTACTGCAAACAAATGGAAACACCTTAGGTTAACTTCCCACATGATTATTAGTAGTTTGAAAGTTGTTTCCTGGCTGTACACATCAACACAAAAAAGTTGTTATCTCAGTGCATGTAATGCTTAGACAATACAAATAGTATACATTTCAATTTTACACCAAAGCACTTACTGCAAAACTAATGGAAACACTTTAGGTTAACTTCCCACATGATTCTGAGATGTCTGAAAGTTGTTTCATACCTGTGCACATAGAGACAAAAAAGTTGATTTCACAGTGAATAGAATGCTTTGACATAAAAGTAGTATACATTTCAATTGTACTCAAAAGTCCTGACTGCAAACCTAATGGAAACACCTTAGGTTAACTTTCCACATGAGTATTACCAGGTTTAAAGTAGTTTCATGCCTCAGTTCATCAAGACAAAAAAGTTTCTTTCTCAGTGCTACTATGCTCTGACATTAAGGTAGTATACATCTCAATTTTACTCCAAAGTACTTACTGCAAACAAATGGAAACACCTAAGGTTAACTTCCCACATGATTATTAGTAGTTCGAAAGCTGTTTCATGGCTGTACACATCAACACAAAAAAGTTGTTATCTCAGTGCATGCAATGCTTAGTCAATACAATTAGTATACATTTCAATTTTACAACAAAGCACTTACTGCAAACCTTATGGAAACAACTTAGATTAACTTCCCACATGATTCTGAGATGTCTGAAAGTTGTTTCATACCTGTGCACATCAAGACAAAAAAGTTGTTTTCTCAGTGCATGCAAAGCTTTGACAATACCAATAGTATACATTTCAATTTTCCACCAAAGCACTTACTGCAAACCTAATGGAAACACTTTAGGTTAACTTCCCACATGATTCTGAGATGTCTGAAAGTTGTTTCATACTTGTGCACATAAAGACAAAAAAGTTGATTTCACAGTGAATAGAATGCTTTGACGTAAAAGTAGTATACATCTCAATTGTACTCAAAAGTCCTGACTGCAAACCTAATGGATACAGCTTAGGTTAACTTTCCACATGATTATGAGTAGTTTGAAAGCTTTTTCATGGCTGTATACATCAACACAAAAAAGTTGTTATCTCAGTGCATGCAATGCTTAGACAATACAATTAGTATACATTTCAATTTTACAGCAAAGCACTTACTGTAAACCTAATGGAAACACTTTAGGTTAACTTCCCACATGATTCTGAGATGTCTGAAAGTTGTTTCATACTTGTGCACATAAAGACAAAAAAGTTGATTTCACAGTGAATAGAATGCTTTGACATAAGAGTAGTATACATTTCAATTGTACTCAAAAGTCCTGACTGCAAACCTAATGGATACAGCTTAGGTTAACTTTCCACATGATTATGAGTAGTTCGAAAGCTGTTTCATGGCTGTACACATCAACACAAAAAAGTTGTTATCTCAGTGCATGCAATGCTTAGTCAATACAATTAGTATACATTTCAATTTTACAACAAAGCACTTACTGCAAACCTAATGGAAACACTTTAGGTTAACTTCCCACATGATTCTGAGATGTCTGAAAGTTGTTTCATACCTGTGCACATAAAGACAAAAAAGTTGTTTCTCAGTGCATGCAAAGCTTTGACAATACAAATAGTATACATTTCATTTTTACACCAAAGCACTTACTGCAAACCTAATGGAAACACTTTAGGTTAACTTCTCACATGATTATGAGTAGTTTGAAAGTTGTTTCATGGCTGTACACATCAACACAAAACAGTTGCTATCTCAGTGCATGCAATGCTTAGAGAATACAAATAGTATACATTTCAATTTTACACCAAAGTCCTTACTGCAAACCTAATGGAAACAACTTAGATTAACTTCCCACATGATTCTGAGATGTCTGAAAGTTGTTTCATACCTGTGCACATCAAGACAAAAAAGTTGTTTTCTCAGTGCATGCAATGCTTTTACAATACATATAGAATACATTTCAATTTTACACCAAAGCACTTACTGCAAACCTAATGGAAACACCTTAGGTTAACTTTCCACATGATTCTGAGATGTCTCAAAGTTGTTTCATACCTGTGCACATAAAGACAAAAAAGTTGTTTTCTCAGTGCATGCAAAGCTTTGACAATACAAATAGTATACATTTCATTTTTACACCAAAGCACTTACTGCAAACCTAATGGAAACACCTTAGGTTAACTTTCCACATGATTATGAGTAGTTTGAAAGTTGTTTCATGGCTGAACACATCAACACAAAAAAGTTGTTATCTCAGTGAATAGAATGCTTTGACATAAAAGTAGTATACATTTCAATTGTACTCAAAAGTCCTGACTGCAAACCTAATGGAAACACCTTAGGTTAACTTTCCACATGAGTATGACTAGGTTTAAAGTTGTTTCATGCCTCAGTTCATCAAGACAAAAAAGTTTCTTTCTCAGTGCTACTATGCTCTGACATTAAGGTAGTATACATCTCAATTTTACTCCAAAGTACTTACTGCAAACAAATGGAAACACCTTAGGTTAACTTCCCACATGATTATTAGCAGTTTGAAAGTTGTTTCCTGGCTGTTCACATCAACACAAAAAAGTTGTTATCTCAGTGCATGTAATGCTTAGACAATACAAATAGTATACATTTCAATTTTACACCAAAGCACTTACTGCAAAACTAATGGAAACACTTTAGGTTAACTTCCCACATGATTCTGAGATGTCTGAAAGTTCTTTCATACCTGTGCACATAGAGACAAAAAAGTTGATTTCACAGTGAATAGAATGCTTTGACATAAAAGTAGTATACATTTCAATTGTACTCAAAAGTCCTGACTGCAAACCTAATGGAAACACCTTAGGTTAACTTTCCACATGAGTATGACCAGGTTTAAAGTAGTTTCATGCCTCAGTTCATCAAGACAAAAAAGTTTCTTTCTCAGTGCTACTATGCTCTGACATTAAGGTAGTATACATCTCAAGTTTACTCCAAAGTACTTACTGCAAACAAATGGAAACACCTAAGGTTAACTTCCCACATGATTATTAGTAGTTTGAAAGTTGTTTCCTGGCTGTACACATCAACACAAAAAAGTTGTTATCTCAGTGCATGCAATGCTTAGACAATACAAATAGTATACATTTCAATTTTACACCAAAGCACTTACTGCAAATCTAATGGAAACACTTTAGATTAACTTCCCACATGATTCTGAGATGTCTGAAAGTTGATTCATACGTGTGCACATCAAGACAAAAAAGTTGTTTTCTCAGTGCATGCAAAGCTTTGACAATACCAATAGTATACATTTCAATTTTACACCAAAGCACTTACTGCAAACCTAATGGAAACACCTTAGGTTAACTTTCCACATCATTATGAGTAGTTTGAAAGTTGTTTCATGGCTGTAGACATCAACACAAAAAAGTTGTTATCTCAGTGCATGCAATGCTTAGACAATACAAATAGCATACATTTCAATTTTCCACCAAAGCACTTACTGCAAACCTAATGGAAACACTTTAGGTTAACTTCCCACATGATTCTGAGATGTCTGAAAGTTGTTTTTTACCTGTGCACATAAAGACAAAAATGTTGATTTCACAGTGAATAGAATGCTTTGACATAAAAGTAGTATACATTTCAATTGTACTCAAAAGTCCTGACTGCAAACCTAATGGATACAGCTTAGGTTAACTTTCCGCATGATTATGAGTAGTTTGAAAGCTGTTTCATGGCTGTATACATCAACACAAAAAAGTTGTTATCTCAGGGCATGCAATGCTTAGACAATACAATTGGTATACATTTCAATTTTACAGCAAAGCACTTACTGCAAACCTAATGGAAACACTTTAGGTTAACTTCCCACATGATTCTGAGATGTCTGAAAGTTGTTTCATACTTGTGCACATAAAGACAAAAAAGTTGATTTCACAGTGAATACAATGCTTTGACATAAGGTAGTATACATTTCAATTGTACTCAAAAGTCCTGACTGCAAACCTAATGGATACAGCTTAGGTTAACTTTCCACATGATTATGAGTAGTTCGAAAGCTGTTTCATGGCTGTACACATCAACACAAAAAAGTTGTTATCTCAGTGCATGCAATGCTTAGTCAATACAATTAGTATACATTTCAATTTTACAACAAAGCACTTACTGCAAACCTAATGGAAACACTTTAGGTTAACTTCCCACATGATTCTGAGATGTCTGAAAGTTGTTTCATACCTGTGCACATAAAGACAAAAAAGTTGTTTTCTCAGTGCATGCAAAGCTTTGACAATACAAATAGTATACATTTCATTTTTACACCAAAGCACTTACTGCAAACCTAATGGAAACACTTTAGGTTAACTTCTCACATGATTATGAGTAGTTTGAAAGTTGTTTCATGGCTGTACACATCAACACAAAAAAGTTGTTATCTCAGTGAATAGAATGCTTTGACATAAAAGTAGTATACATTTCAATTGTACTCAAAGTCCTGACTGCAAACCTAATGGAAACACCTTAGGTTAACTTTCCACATGAGTATGACTAGGTTTAAAGTTGTTTCATGCCTCAGTTCATCAAGACAAAAAAGTTTATTTCTCAGTGCTACTATGCTCTGACATTAAGGTAGTATACATCTCAATTTTACTCCAAAGTACTTACTGCAATCAAATGGAAACACCTTAGGTTAACTTTCCACATGATTATGAGTAGTTTGAAAGTTGTTTCATGGCTGTACACATCAACACAAAAAAGTTGTTAACTCAGTGCATGCAATGCTTAGACAATACAAATAGTATACATTTCAATTTTACACCAAAGCACTTACTGCAAAACTAATGGAAACACTTTAGGTTAACTTCCCACATGATTCTGAGATGTCTGAAAGTTGTTTCATACCTGTGCACATAAAGACAAAAAAGTTGATTTCACAGTGAATAGAATGCTTTGACATAAAAGTAGTATACATTTCAATTGTACTCAAAAGTCCTGACTGCAAACCTAATGGAAACACCTTAGGTTAATTTTCCACATGAGTATGACCAGGTTTAAAGTTGTTTCATGCCTCAGTTCATCAAGACAAAAAAGTTTCTTTCTCAGTGCTACTATGCTCTGACATTAAGGTAGTATACATCTCAATTTTACTCCAAAGTACTTACTGCAAACAAATGGAAACACCTTAGGTTAACTTCCCACATGATTATTAGTAGTTTGAAAGTTGTTTCCTGGCTGTACACATCAACACAAAAAAGTTGTTATCTCAGTGCATGCAATGCTTAGTCAATACAATTAGTATACATTTCAATTTTACAGCAAAGCACTTACTGCAAACCTAATGGAAACACTTTAGGTTAACTTCCCACATGATTCTGAGATGTCTGAAAGTTGTTTCATACCTGTGCACATAAAGACAAAAAAGTTGTTTTCTCAGTGCATGCAAAGCTTTGACAATACAAATAGTATACATTTCATTTTTACACCAAAGCACTTACTGCAAACCTAATGGAAACACCTTAGGTTAACTTTCCACATGATTATGAGTAGTTTGAAAGTTGTTTCATGGCTGTACACATCAACACAAAAAAGTTGTTATCTCAGTGAATAGAATGCTTTGACATAAAAGTAGTATACATTTCAATTGTACTCAAAAGTCCTGACTGCAAACCTAATGGAAACACCTTAGGTTAACTTTCCACATGATTATGAGTAGTTTGAAAGCTGTTTCATGGCTGTATACATCAACACAAAAAAGTTGTTATCTCAGGGCATGCAATGCTTAGACAATACAATTAGTATACATTTCAATTTTACAGCAAAGCACTTACTGCAAACCTAATGGAAACACTTTAGGTTAACTTCCCACATGATTCTGAGATGTCTGAAAGTTGTTTCATACTTGTGCACATAAAGACAAAAAAGTTGATTTCACAGTGAATACAATGCTTTGACATAAGAGTAGTATACATTTCAATTGTACTCAAAAGTCCTGACTGCAAACCTAATGGATACAGCTTAGGTTAACTTTCCACATGATTATGCGTAGTTTGAAAGCTGTTTCATGGCTGTATACATCAACACAAAAAAGTTGTTAACTCAGTGCATGCAATGCTTAGACAATACAAATAGTATACATTTCAATTTTACACCAAAGCACTTACTGCAAAACTAATGGAAACACTTTAGGTTAACTTCCCACATGATTCTGAGATGTCTGAAAGTTGTTTCATACCTGTGCACATAGAGACAAAAAAGTTGATTTCACAGTGAATAGAATGCTTTGACATAAAAGTAGTATACATTTCAATTGTACTCAAAAGTCCTGACTGCAAACCTAATGGAAACACCTTAGGTTAACTTTCCACATGAGTATGACCAGGTTTAAAGTAGTTTCATGCCTCAGTTCATCAAGACAAAAAAGTTTCTTTCTCAGTGCTACTATGCTCTGACATTAAGGTAGTATACATCTCAATTTTACTCCAAAGTACTTACTGCAAACAAATGGAAACACCTAAGGTTAACTTCCCACATGATTATTAGTAGTTTGAAAGTTGTTTCCTGGCTGTACACATCAACACAAAAAAGTTGTTATCTCAGTGCATGCAATGCTTAGACAATACAAATAGTATACATTTCAATTTTACACCAAAGCACTTACTGCAAAACTAATGGAAACACTTTAGGTTAACTTCCCACATGATTCTGAGATGTCTGAAAGTTGTTTCATACCTGTGCACATAAAGACAAAAAAGTTGATTTCACAGTGAATAGAATGCTTTGACATAAAAGTAGTATACATTTCAATTGTACTCAAAAGTCCTGACTGCAAACCTAATGGAAACACCTTAGGTTAATTTTCCACATGAGTATGACCAGGTTTAAAGTTGTTTCATGCCTCAGTTCATCAAGACAAAAAAGTTTCTTTCTCAGTGCTACTATGCTCTGACATTAAGGTAGTATAAATCTCAATTTTACTCCAAAGTACTTACTGCAAACAAATGGAAACACCTTAGGTTAACTTCCCACATGATTATTAGCAGTTTGAAAGTTGTTTCCTGGCTGTACACATCAACACAAAAAAGTTGTTATCTCAGTGCATGTAATGCTTAGACAATACAAATAGTATACATTTCAATTTTACACCAAAGCACTTACTGCAAATCTAATGGAAACACTTTAGATTAACTTCCCACATGATTCTGAGATGTCTGAAAGTTGTTTCATACCTGTGCACATAGAGACAAAAAAGTTGATTTCACAGTGAATAGAATGCTTTGACATAAAAGTAGTATACATTTCAATTGTACTCAAAAGTCCTGACTGCAAACCTAATGGAAACACCTTAGGTTAACTTTCCACATGAGTATGACCAGGTTTAAAGTAGTTTCATGCCTCAGTTCATCAAGACAAAAAAGTTTCTTTCTCAGTGCTACTATGCTCTGACATTAAGGTAGTATACATCTCAATTTTACTCCAAAGTACTTACTGCAAACAAATGGAAACACCTAAGGTTAACTTCCCACATGATTATTAGTAGTTTGAAAGTTGTTTCCTGGCTGTACACATCAACACAAAAAAGTTGTTATCTCAGTGCATGCAATGCTTAGACAATACAAATAGTATACATTTCAATTTTACACCAAAGCACTTACTGCAAAACTAATGGAAACACTTTAGGTTAACTTCCCACATGATTCTGAGATGTCTGAAAGTTGTTTCATACCTGTGCACATAAAGACAAAAAAGTTGATTTCACAGTGAATAGAATGCTTTGACACAAAAGTAGTATACATTTCAATTGTACTCAAAAGTCCTGACTGCAAACCTAATGGAAACACCTTAGGTTAATTTTCCACATGAGTATGACCAGGTTTAAAGTTGTTTCATGCCTCAGTTCATCAAGACAAAAAAGTTTCTTTCTCAGTGCTACTATGCTCTGACATTAAGGTAGTATACATCTCAATTTTACTCCAAAGTACTTACTGCAAACAAATGAAAACACCTTAGGTTAACTTCCCACATGATTATTAGTAGTTTGAAAGTTGTTTCCTGGCTGTACACATCAACACAAAAAAGTTGTTATCTCAGTGCATGTAATGCTTAGACAATACAAATAGTATACATTTCAATTTTACACCAAAGCACTTACTGCAAAACTAATGGAAACACTTTAGGTTAACTTCCCACATGATTCTGAGATGTCTGAAAGTTGTTTCATACCTGTGCACATAGAGACAAAAAAGTTGATTTCACAGTGAATAGAATGCTTTGACATAAAAGTAGTATACATTTCAATTGTACTCAAAAGTCCTGACTGCAAACCTAATGGAAACACCTTAGGTTAACTTTCCACATGAGTATGACCAGGTTTAAAGTAGTTTCATGCCTCAGTTCATCAAGACAAAAAAGTTTCTTTCTCAGTGCTACTATGCTCTGACATTAAGGTAGTATACATCTCAATTTTACTCCAAAGTACTTACTGCAAACAAATGGAAACACCTAAGGTTAACTTCCCACATGATTATTAGTAGTTTGAAAGTTGTTTCCTGGCTGTACACATCAACACAAAAAAGTTGTTATCTCAGTGCATGCAATGCTTAGACAATACAAATAGTATACATTTCAATTTTACACCAAAGCACTTACTGCAAAACTAATGGAAACACTTTAGGTTAACTTCCCACATGATTCTGAGATGTCTGAAAGTTGTTTCATACCTGTGCACATAAAGACAAAAAAGTTGATTTCACAGTGAATAGAATGCTTTGACATAAAAGTAGTATACATTTCAATTGTACTCAAAAGTCCTGACTGCAAACCTAATGGAAACACCTTAGGTTAATTTTCCACATGAGTATGACCAGGTTTAAAGTTGTTTCATGCCTCAGTTCATCAAGACAAAAAAGTTTCTTTCTCAGTGCTACTATGCTCTGACATTAAGGTAGTATAAATCTCAATTTTACTCCAAAGTACTTACTGCAAACAAATGGAAACACCTTAGGTTAACTTCCCACATGATTATTAGCAGTTTGAAAGTTGTTTCCTGGCTGTACACATCAACACAAAAAAGTTGTTATCTCAGTGCATGTAATGCTTAGACAATACAAATAGTATACATTTCAATTTTACACCAAAGCACTTACTGCAAATCTAATGGAAACACTTTAGATTAACTTCCCACATGATTCTGAGATGTCTGAAAGTTGTTTCATACCTGTGCACATAGAGACAAAAAAGTTGATTTCACAGTGAATAGAATGCTTTGACATAAAAGTAGTATACATTTCAATTGTACTCAAAAGTCCTGACTGCAAACCTAATGGAAACACCTTAGGTTAACTTTCCACATGAGTATGACCAGGTTTAAAGTAGTTTCATGCCTCAGTTCATCAAGACAAAAAAGTTTCTTTCTCAGTGCTACTATGCTCTGACATTAAGGTAGTATACATCTCAATTTTACTCCAAAGTACTTACTGCAAACAAATGGAAACACCTAAGGTTAACTTCCCACATGATTATTAGTAGTTTGAAAGTTGTTTCCTGGCTGTACACATCAACACAAAAAAGTTGTTATCTCAGTGCATGCAATGCTTAGACAATACAAATAGTATACATTTCAATTTTACAGCAAAGCACTTACTGCAAACATAATGGAAACACTTTAGGTTAACTTCCCACATGATTCTGAGATGTCTGAAAGTTGTTTCATACCTGTGCACATAAAGACAAAAAAGTTGATTTCACAGTGAATAGAATGCTTTGACACAAAAGTAGTATACATTTCAATTGTACTCAAAAGTCCTGACTGCAAACCTAATGGAAACACCTTAGGTTAATTTTCCACATGAGTATGACCAGGTTTAAAGTTGTTTCATGCCTCAGTTCATCAAGACAAAAAAGTTTCTTTCTCAGTGCTACTATGCTCTGACATTAAGGTAGTATACATCTCAATTTTACTCCAAAGTACTTACTGCAAACAAATGGAAACACCTTAGGTTAACTTCCCACATGATTATTAGCAGTTTGAAAGTTGTTTCCTGGCTGTACACATCAACACAAAAAAGTTGTTATCTCAGTGCATGTAATGCTTAGACAATACAAATAGTATACATTTCAATTTTACAGCAAAGCACTTACTGCAAAACTAATGGAAACACTTTAGGTTAACTTCACACATGATTCTGAGATGTCTGAAAGTTGTTTCATACCTGTGCACATAGAGACAAAAAAGTTGATTTCACAGTGAATAGAATGCTTTGACATAAAAGTAGTATACATTTCAATTGTACTCAAAAGTCCTGACTGCAAACCTAATGGAAACACCTTAGGTTAACTTTCCACATGAGTATGACCAGGTTTAAAGTAGTTTCATGCCTCAGTTCATCAAGACAAAAAAGTTTCTTTCTCAGTGCTACTATGCTCTGACATTAAGGTAGTATACATCTCAATTTTACTCCAAAGTACTTACTGCAAACAAATGGAAACACCTAAGGTTAACTTCCCACATGATTATTAGTAGTTTGAAAGTTGTTTCCTGGCTGTACACATCAACACAAAAAAGTTGTTATCTCAGTGCATGCAATGCTTAGACAATACAAATAGTATACATTTCAATTTTACACCAAAGCACTTACTGCAAATCTAATGGAAACACTTTAGATTAACTTCCCACATGATTCTGAGATGTCTGAAAGTTGATTCATACGTGTGCACATCAAGACAAAAAAGTTGTTTTCTCAGTGCATGCAAAGCTTTGACAATACCAATAGTATACATTTCAATTTTACAGCAAAGCACTTACTGCAAACCTAATGGAAACACTTTAGGTTAACTTCCCACATGATTCTGAGATGTCTGAAAGTTGTTTCATACTTGTGCACATAAAGACAAAAAAGTTGATTTCACAGTGAATACAATGCTTTGACATAAGAGTAGTATACATTTCAATTGTACTCAAAAGTCCTGACTGCAAACCTAATGGATACAGCTTAGGTTAACTTTCCACATGATTATGAGTAGTTCGAAAGCTGTTTCATGGCTGTACACATCAACACAAAAAAGTTGTTATCTCAGTGCATGCAATGCTTAGTCAATACAATTAGTATACATTTCAATTTTACAACAAAGCACTTACTGCAAACCTAATGGAAACACTTTAGGTTAACTTCCCACATGATTCTGAGATGTCTGAAAGTTGTTTCATACCTGTGCACATAAAGACAAAAAAGTTGTTTTCTCAGTGCATGCAAAGCTTTGACAATACAAATAGTATACATTTCATTTTTACACCAAAGCACTTACTGCAAACCTAATGGAAACACCTTAGGTTAATTTTCCACATGAGTATGACCAGGTTTAAAGTTGTTTCATGCCTCAGTTCATCAAGACAAAAAAGTTTCTTTCTCAGTGCTACTATGCTCTGACATTAAGGTAGTATACATCTCAATTTTACTCCAAAGTACTTACTGCAAACAAATGGAAACACCCTAGGTTAACTTCCCACATGATTATTAGTAGTTTGAAAGTTGTTTCCTGGCTGTACACATCAACACAAAAAAGTTGTTATCTCAGTGCATGTAATGCTTAGACAATACAAATAGTATACATTTCAATTTTACACCAAAGCACTTACTGCAAAACTAATGGAAACACTTTAGGTTAACTTCCCACATGATTCTGAGATGTCTGAAAGTTCTTTCATACCTGTGCACATAGAGACAAAAAAGTTGATTTCACAGTGAATAGAATGCTTTGACATAAAAGTAGTATACATTTCAATTGTACTCAAAAGTCCTGACTGCAAACCTAATGGAAACACCTTAGGTTAACTTTCCACATGAGTATTACCAGGTTTAAAGTAGTTTCATGCCTCAGTTCATCAAGACAAAAAAGTTTCTTTCTCAGTGCTACTATGCTCTGACATTAAGGTAGTATACATCTCAATTTTACTCCAAAGTATTTACTGCAAACAAATAGAAACACCTAAGGTTAACTTCCCACATGATTATTAGTAGTTTGAAATTTGTTTCTTGGCTGTACACATCAACACAAAAAAGTTGTTATCTCAGTGCATGCAATGCTTAGTCAATACAATTAGTATACATTTCAATTTTACAGCAAAGCACTTACTGCAAACATAATGGAAACACTTTAGGTTAACTTCCCACATGATTCTGAGATGTCTGAAAGTTGTTTCATACCTGTGCACATAAAGACAAAAAAGTTGTTTTCTCAGTGCATGCAAAGCTTTGACAATACAAATAGTATACATTTCATTTTTACACCAAAGCACTTACTGCAAACCTAATGGAAACACCTTAGGTTAACTTTCCACATGATTATGAGTAGTTTGAAAGTTGTTTCATGGCTGTACACATCAACACAAAAAAGTTGTTATCTCAGTGAATAGAATGCTTTGACATAAAAGTAGTATACATTTCAATTGTACTCAAAAGTCCTGACTGCAAACCTAATGGAAACACCTTAGGTTAACTTTCCACATCATTATGAGTAGTTTGAAAGTTGTTTCATGGCTGTACACATCAACACAAAAAAGTTGTTATCTCAGTGCATGCAATGCTTAGACAATACAAATAGCATACATTTCAATTTTCCACCAAAGCACTTACTGCAAACCTAATGGAAACACTTTAGGTTAACTTCCCACATGATTCTGAGATGTCTGAAAGTTGTTTTTTACCTGTGCACATAAAGACAAAAATGTTGATTTCACAGTGAATAGAATGCTTTGACATAAAAGTAGTATACATTTCAATTGTACTCAAAAGTCCTGACTGCAAACCTAATGGATACAGCTTAGGTTAACTTCCCACATGATTCTGAGATGTCTGAAAGTTGTTTCATAGCTGTGCACATCAAGACAAAAAAGTTGTTTTCTCAGTGCATGCAATGCTTTTAGAATACAAATAGTATACATTTCAATGTTACACCAAAGCACTTACTGCAAACCTAATGGAAACACATTAGGTTAACTTTCCACATGATTATGAGTAGTTTCAAAGTTGTTTCATGTCTGTACACATCGACAAAAAAAAGTTGTTATCTCAGTGCATGCAATGCTTAGACAATACAAATAGCATACATTTCAATTTTCCACCAAAGCACTTACTGCAAACCTAATGGAAACACTTTAGATTAACTTCCCACATGATTCTGAGATGTCTGAAAGTTGTTTCATACCTGTGCACATCAAGACAAAAAAGTTGTTTTCTCAGTGCATGCAAAGCTTTGACAATACCAATAGTATACATTTCAATTTTACACCAAAGCACTTACTGCAAACCTAATGGAAACACCTTAGGTTAACTTTCCACATGATTATGAGTAGTTTGAAAGTTGTTTCATGGCTGTACACATCAACACAAAAAAGTTGTTATCTCAGTGCATGCAATGCTTAGACAATACAAATAGCATACATTTCAATTTTCCACCAAAGCACTTACTGCAAACCTAATGGAAACACTTTAGGTTAACTTCCCACATGATTCTGAGATGTCTGAAAGTTGTTTCATAGCTGTGCACATCAAGACAAAAAAGTTGTTTTCTCAGTGCATGCAATGCTTTTACAATACAAATAGTATACATTTCAATGTTACACCAAAGCACTTACTGCAAACCTAATGGAAACACCTTAGGTTAACTTTCCACATGATTATGAGTAGTTTCAAAGTTGTTGCATGTCTGTACACATCAACAAAAAAAAGTTGTTATCTCAGTGCATGCAATGCTTAGACAATACAAATAGCATACATTTCAATTTTACAGCAAAGCACTTACTGTAAACCTAATGGAAACACTTTAGGTTAACTTCCCACATGATTCTGAGATGTCTGAAAGTTGTTTCATACTTGTGCACATAAAGACAAAAAAGTTGATTTCACAGTGAATAGAATGCTTTGACAGAAGAGTAGTATACATTTCAATTGTACTCAAAAGTCCTGACTGCAAACCTAATGGATACAGCTTAGGTTAACTTTCCACATGATTATGAGTAGTTCGAAAGCTGTTTCATGGCTGTACACATCAACACAAAAAAGTTGTTATCTCAGTGCATGCAATGCTTAGTCAATACAATTAGTATACATTTCAATTTTACAACAAAGCACTTACTGCAAACCTAATGGAAACACTTTAGGTTAACTTCCCACATGATTCTGAGATGTCTGAAAGTTGTTTCATACCTGTGCACATAAAGACATAAAAGTTGTTATCTCAGTGAATAGAATGCTTTGACATAAAAGTAGTATACATTTCAATTGTACTCAAAAGTCCTGACTGCAAACCTAATGGAAACACCTTAGGTTAACTTTCCACATGAGTATGACTAGGTTTAAAGTTGTTTCATGCCTCAGTTCATCAAGACAAAAAAGTTTATTTCTCAGTGCTACTATGCTCTGACATTAAGGTAGTATACATCTCAATTTTACTCCAAAGTACTTACTGCAATCAAATGGAAACACCTTAGGTTAACTTTCCACATGATTATGAGTAGTTTGAAAGTTGTTTCATGGCTGTACACATCAACACAAAAAAGTTGTTAACTCAGTGCATGCAATGCTTAGACAATACAAATAGTATACATTTCAATTTTACACCAAAGCACTTACTGCAAAACTAATGGAAACACTTTAGGTTAACTTCCCACATGATTCTGAGATGTCTGAAAGTTGTTTCATACCTGTGCACATAAAGACAAAAAAGTTGATTTCACAGTGAATAGAATGCTTTGACACAAAAGTAGTATACATTTCAATTGTACTCAAAAGTCCTGACTGCAAACCTAATGGAAACACCTTAGGTTAATTTTCCACATGAGTATGACCAGGTTTAAAGTTGTTTCATGCCTCAGTTCATCAAGACAAAAAAGTTTCTTTCTCAGTGCTACTATGCTCTGACATTAAGGTAGTATACATCTCAATTTTACTCCAAAGTACTTACTGCAAACAAATGGAAACACCTTAGGTTAACTTCCCACATGATTATTAGTAGTTTGAAAGTTGTTTCCTGGCTGTACACATCAACACAAAAAAGTTGTTATCTCAGTGCATGTAATGCTTAGACAATACAAATAGTATACATTTCAATTTTACACCAAAGCACTTACTGCAAAACTAATGGAAACACTTTAGGTTAACTTCCCACATGATTCTGAGATGTCTGAAAGTTGTTTCATACCTGTGCACATAGAGACAAAAAAGTTGATTTCACAGTGAATAGAATGCTTTGACATAAAAGTAGTATACATTTCAATTGTACTCAAAAGTCCTGACTGCAAACCTAATGGAAACACCTTAGGTTAACTTTCCACATGAGTATTACCAGGTTTAAAGTAGTTTCATGCCTCAGTTCATCAAGACAAAAAAGTTTCTTTCTCAGTGCTACTATGCTCTGACATTAAGGTAGTATACATCTCAATTTTACTCCAAAGTACTTACTGCAAACAAATGGAAACATCTAAGGTTAACTTCCCACATGATTATTAGTAGTTCGAAAGCTGTTTCATGGCTGTACACATCAACACAAAAAAGTTGTTATCTCAGTGCATGCAATGCTTAGTCAATACAATTAGTATACATTTCAATTTTACAACAAAGCACTTACTGCAAACCTTATGGAAACAACTTAGATTAACTTCCCACATGATTCTGAGATGTCTGAAAGTTGTTTCATACCTGTGCACATCAAGACAAAAAAGTTGTTTTCTCAGTGCATGCAAAGCTTTGACAATACCAATAGTATACATTTCAATTTTCCACCAAAGCACTTACTGCAAACCTAATGGAAACACTTTAGGTTAACTTCCCACATGATTCTGAGATGTCTGAAAGTTGTTTCATACTTGTGCACATAAAGACAAAAAAGTTGATTTCACAGTGAATAGAATGCTTTGACGTAAAAGTAGTATACATCTCAATTGTACTCAAAAGTCCTGACTGCAAACCTAATGGATACAGCTTAGGTTAACTTTCCACATGATTATGAGTAGTTTGAAAGCTTTTTCATGGCTGTATACATCAACACAAAAAAGTTGTTATCTCAGTGCATGCAATGCTTAGACAATACAATTAGTATACATTTCAATTTTACAGCAAAGCACTTACTGTAAACCTAATGGAAACACTTTAGGTTAACTTCCCACATGATTCTGAGATGTCTGAAAGTTGTTTCATACTTGTGCACATAAAGACAAAAAAGTTGATTTCACAGTGAATAGAATGCTTTGACATAAGAGTAGTATACATTTCAATTGTACTCAAAAGTCCTGACTGCAAACCTAATGGATACAGCTTAGGTTAACTTTCCACATGATTATGAGTAGTTCGAAAGCTGTTTCATGGCTGTACACATCAACACAAAAAAGTTGTTATCTCAGTGCATGCAATGCTTAGTCAATACAATTAGTATACATTTCAATTTTACAACAAAGCACTTACTGCAAACCTAATGGAAACACTTTAGGTTAACTTCCCACATGATACTGAGATGTCTGAAAGTTGTTTCATACCTGTGCACATAAAGACAAAAAAGTTGTTTCTCAGTGCATGCAAAGCTTTGACAATACAAATAGTATACATTTCATTTTTACACCAAAGCACTTACTGCAAACCTAATGGAAACACTTTAGGTTAACTTCTCACATGATTATGAGTAGTTTGAAAGTTGTTTCATGGCTGTACACATCAACACAAAACAGTTGCTATCTCAGTGCATGCAATGCTTAGAGAATACAAATAGTATACATTTCAATTTTACACCAAAGTCCTTACTGCAAACCTAATGGAAACAACTTAGATTAACTTCCCACATGATTCTGAGATGTCTGAAAGTTGTTTCATACCTGTGCACATCAAGACAAAAAAGTTGTTTTCTCAGTGCATGCAATGCTTTTACAATACATATAGAATACATTTCAATTTTACACCAAAGCACTTACTGCAAACCTAATGGAAACACCTTAGGTTAACTTTCCACATGATTCTGAGATGTCTGAAAGTTGTTTCATACCTGTGCACATAAAGACAAAAAAGTTGTTTTCTCAGTGCATGCAAAGCTTTGACAATACAAATAGTATACATTTCATTTTTACACCAAAGCACTTACTGCAAACCTAATGGAAACACCTTAGGTTAACTTTCCACATGATTATGAGTAGTTTGAAAGTTGTTTCATGGCTGAACACATCAACACAAAAAAGTTGTTATCTCAGTGAATAGAATGCTTTGACATAAAAGTAGTATACATTTCAATTGTACTCAAAAGTCCTGACTGCAAACCTAATGGAAACACCTTAGGTTAACTTTCCACATGAGTATGACTAGGTTTAAAGTTGTTTCATGCCTCAGTTCATCAAGACAAAAAAGTTTATTTCTCAGTGCTACTATGCTCTGACATTAAGGTAGTATACATCTCAATTTTACTCCAAAGTACTTACTGCAATCAAATGGAAACACCTTAGGTTAACTTTCCACATGATTATGAGTAGTTTGAAAGTTGTTTCATGGCTGTACACATCAACACAAAAAAGTTGATAACTCAGTGCATGCAATGCTTAGACAATACAAATAGTATACATTTCAATTTTACACCAAAGCACTTACTGCAAAACTAATGGAAACACTTTAGGTTAACTTCCCACATGATTCTGAGATGTCTGAAAGTTGTTTCATACCTGTGCACATAAAGACAAAAAAGTTGATTTCACAGTGAATAGAATGCTTTGACATAAAAGTAGTATACATTTCAATTGTACTCAACAGTCCTGACTGCAAACCTAATGGAAACACCTTAGGTTAATTTTCCATATGAGTATGACCAGGTTTAAAGTTGTTTCATGCCTCAGTTCATCAAGACAAAAAAGTTTCTTTCTCAGTGCTACTATGCTCTGACATTAAGGTAGTATACATCTCAATTTTACTCCAAAGTACTTACTGCAAACAAATGGAAACACCTTAGGTTAACTTCCCACATGATTATTAGCAGTTTGAAAGTTGTTTCCTGGCTGTTCACATCAACACAAAAAAGTTGTTATCTCAGTGCATGTAATGCTTAGACAATACAAATAGTATACATTTCAATTTTACAGCAAAGCACTTACTGCAAAACTAATGGAAACACTTTAGGTTAACTTCCCACATGATTCTGAGATGTCTGAAAGTTGTTTCATACCTGTGCACATAGAGACAAAAAAGTTGATTTCACAGTGAATAGAATGCTTTGACATAAAAGTAGTATACATTTCAATTGTACTCAAAAGTCCTGACTGCAAACCTAATGGAAACACCTTAGGTTAACTTTCCACATGAGTATGACCAGGTTTAAAGTAGTTTCATGCCTCAGTTCATCAAGACAAAAAAGTTTCTTTCTCAGTGCTACTATGCTCTGACATTAAGGTAGTATACATCTCAATTTTACTCCAAAGTACTTACTGCAAACAAATGGAAACACCTAAGGTTAACTTCCCACATGATTATTAGTAGTTTGAAAGTTGTTTCCTGGCTGTACACATCAACACAAAAAAGTTGTTATCTCAGTGCATGCAATGCTTAGACAATACAAATAGTATACATTTCAATTTTACACCAAAGCACTTACTGCAAATCTAATGGAAACACTTTAGATTAACTTCCCACATGATTCTGAGATGTCTGAAAGTTGATTCATACGTGTGCACATCAAGACAAAAAAGTTGTTTTCTCAGTGCATGCAAAGCTTTGACAATACCAATAGTATACATTTCAATTTTACACCAAAGCACTTACTGCAAACCTAATGGAAACACCTTAGGTTAACTTTCCACATCATTATGAGTAGTTTGAAAGTTGTTTCATGGCTGTAGACATCAACACAAAAAAGTTGTTATCTCAGTGCATGCAATGCTTAGACAATACAAATAGCATACATTTCAATTTTCCACCAAAGCACTTACTGCAAACCTAATGGAAACACTTTAGGTTAACTTCCCACATGATTCTGAGATGTCTGAAAGTTGTTTTTTACCTGTGCACATAAAGACAAAAATGTTGATTTCACAGTGAATAGAATGCTTTGACATAAAAGTAGTATACATTTCAATTGTACTCAAAAGTCCTGACTGCAAACCTAATGGATACAGCTTAGGTTAACTTTCCGCATGATTATGAGTAGTTTGAAAGCTGTTTCATGGCTGTATACATCAACACAAAAAAGTTGTTATCTCAGTGCATGCAATGCTTAGACAATACAAATAGCATACATTTCAATTTTACAGCAAAGCACTTACTGTAAACCTAATGGAAACACTTTAGGTTAACTTCCCACATGATTCTGAGATGTCTGAAAGTTGTTTCATACTTGTGCACATAAAGACAAAAAAGTTGATTTCACAGTGAATAGAATGCTTTGACAGAAGAGTAGTATACATTTCAATTGTACTCAAAAGTCCTGACTGCAAACCTAATGGATACAGCTTAGGTTAACTTTCCACATGATTATGAGTAGTTCGAAAGCTGTTTCATGGCTGTACACATCAACACAAAAAAGTTGTTATCTCAGTGCATGCAATGCTTAGTCAATACAATTAGTATACATTTCAATTTTACAACAAAGCACTTACTGCAAACCTAATGGAAACACTTTAGGTTAACTTCCCACATGATTCTGAGATGTCTGAAAGTTGTTTCATACCTGTGCACATAAAGACATAAAAGTTGTTATCTCAGTGAATAGAA
Organism: Mobula birostris; assembly: GCF_030028105.1. NCBI lineage: Eukaryota > Metazoa > Chordata > Chondrichthyes > Myliobatiformes > Myliobatidae > Mobula > Mobula birostris. The sequence continues at coordinate 22,948 of NW_027274328.1, read as the reverse complement.
TGCTTTGACATAAAAGTAGTATACATTTCAATTGTACTCAAAAGTCCTGACTGCAAACCTAATGGAAACACCTTAGGTTAACTTTCCACATGAGTATGACTAGGTTTAAAGTTGTTTCATGCCTCAGTTCATCAAGACAAAAAAGTTTATTTCTCAGTGCTACTATGCTCTGACATTAAGGTAGTATACATCTCAATTTTACTCCAAAGTACTTACTGCAATCAAATGGAAACACCTTAGGTTAACTTTCCACATGATTATGAGTAGTTTGAAAGTTGTTTCATGGCTGTACACATCAACACAAAAAAGTTGTTAACTCAGTGCATGCAATGCTTAGACAATACAAATAGTATACATTTCAATTTTACACCAAAGCACTTACTGCAAAACTAATGGAAACACTTTAGGTTAACTTCCCACATGATTCTGAGATGTCTGAAAGTTGTTTCATACCTGTGCACATAAAGACAAAAAAGTTGATTTCACAGTGAATAGAATGCTTTGACACAAAAGTAGTATACATTTCAATTGTACTCAAAAGTCCTGACTGCAAACCTAATGGAAACACCTTAGGTTAATTTTCCACATGAGTATGACCAGGTTTAAAGTTGTTTCATGCCTCAGTTCATCAAGACAAAAAAGTTTCTTTCTCAGTGCTACTATGCTCTGACATTAAGGTAGTATACATCTCAATTTTACTCCAAAGTACTTACTGCAAACAAATGGAAACACCTTAGGTTAACTTCCCACATGATTATTAGTAGTTTGAAAGTTGTTTCCTGGCTGTACACATCAACACAAAAAAGTTGTTATCTCAGTGCATGTAATGCTTAGACAATACAAATAGTATACATTTCAATTTTACACCAAAGCACTTACTGCAAAACTAATGGAAACACTTTAGGTTAACTTCCCACATGATTCTGAGATGTCTGAAAGTTGTTTCATACCTGTGCACATAGAGACAAAAAAGTTGATTTCACAGTGAATAGAATGCTTTGACATAAAAGTAGTATACATTTCAATTGTACTCAAAAGTCCTGACTGCAAACCTAATGGAAACACCTTAGGTTAACTTTCCACATGAGTATTACCAGGTTTAAAGTAGTTTCATGCCTCAGTTCATCAAGACAAAAAAGTTTCTTTCTCAGTGCTACTATGCTCTGACATTAAGGTAGTATACATCTCAATTTTACTCCAAAGTACTTACTGCAAACAAATGGAAACATCTAAGGTTAACTTCCCACATGATTATTAGTAGTTCGAAAGCTGTTTCATGGCTGTACACATCAACACAAAAAAGTTGTTATCTCAGTGCATGCAATGCTTAGTCAATACAATTAGTATACATTTCAATTTTACAACAAAGCACTTACTGCAAACCTTATGGAAACAACTTAGATTAACTTCCCACATGATTCTGAGATGTCTGAAAGTTGTTTCATACCTGTGCACATCAAGACAAAAAAGTTGTTTTCTCAGTGCATGCAAAGCTTTGACAATACCAATAGTATACATTTCAATTTTCCACCAAAGCACTTACTGCAAACCTAATGGAAACACTTTAGGTTAACTTCCCACATGATTCTGAGATGTCTGAAAGTTGTTTCATACTTGTGCACATAAAGACAAAAAAGTTGATTTCACAGTGAATAGAATGCTTTGACGTAAAAGTAGTATACATCTCAATTGTACTCAAAAGTCCTGACTGCAAACCTAATGGATACAGCTTAGGTTAACTTTCCACATGATTATGAGTAGTTTGAAAGCTTTTTCATGGCTGTATACATCAACACAAAAAAGTTGTTATCTCAGTGCATGCAATGCTTAGACAATACAATTAGTATACATTTCAATTTTACAGCAAAGCACTTACTGTAAACCTAATGGAAACACTTTAGGTTAACTTCCCACATGATTCTGAGATGTCTGAAAGTTGTTTCATACTTGTGCACATAAAGACAAAAAAGTTGATTTCACAGTGAATAGAATGCTTTGACATAAGAGTAGTATACATTTCAATTGTACTCAAAAGTCCTGACTGCAAACCTAATGGATACAGCTTAGGTTAACTTTCCACATGATTATGAGTAGTTCGAAAGCTGTTTCATGGCTGTACACATCAACACAAAAAAGTTGTTATCTCAGTGCATGCAATGCTTAGTCAATACAATTAGTATACATTTCAATTTTACAACAAAGCACTTACTGCAAACCTAATGGAAACACTTTAGGTTAACTTCCCACATGATTCTGAGATGTCTGAAAGTTGTTTCATACCTGTGCACATAAAGACAAAAAAGTTGTTTCTCAGTGCATGCAAAGCTTTGACAATACAAATAGTATACATTTCATTTTTACACCAAAGCACTTACTGCAAACCTAATGGAAACACTTTAGGTTAACTTCTCACATGATTATGAGTAGTTTGAAAGTTGTTTCATGGCTGTACACATCAACACAAAACAGTTGCTATCTCAGTGCATGCAATGCTTAGAGAATACAAATAGTATACATTTCAATTTTACACCAAAGTCCTTACTGCAAACCTAATGGAAACAACTTAGATTAACTTCCCACATGATTCTGAGATGTCTGAAAGTTGTTTCATACCTGTGCACATCAAGACAAAAAAGTTGTTTTCTCAGTGCATGCAATGCTTTTACAATACATATAGAATACATTTCAATTTTACACCAAAGCACTTACTGCAAACCTAATGGAAACACCTTAGGTTAACTTTCCACATGATTCTGAGATGTCTGAAAGTTGTTTCATACCTGTGCACATAAAGACAAAAAAGTTGTTTTCTCAGTGCATGCAAAGCTTTGACAATACAAATAGTATACATTTCATTTTTACACCAAAGCACTTACTGCAAACCTAATGGAAACACCTTAGGTTAACTTTCCACATGATTATGAGTAGTTTGAAAGTTGTTTCATGGCTGAACACATCAACACAAAAAAGTTGTTATCTCAGTGAATAGAATGCTTTGACATAAAAGTAGTATACATTTCAATTGTACTCAAAAGTCCTGACTGCAAACCTAATGGAAACACCTTAGGTTAACTTTCCACATGAGTATGACTAGGTTTAAAGTTGTTTCATGCCTCAGTTCATCAAGACAAAAAAGTTTATTTCTCAGTGCTACTATGCTCTGACATTAAGGTAGTATACATCTCAATTTTACTCCAAAGTACTTACTGCAATCAAATGGAAACACCTTAGGTTAACTTTCCACATGATTATGAGTAGTTTGAAAGTTGTTTCATGGCTGTACACATCAACACAAAAAAGTTGATAACTCAGTGCATGCAATGCTTAGACAATACAAATAGTATACATTTCAATTTTACACCAAAGCACTTACTGCAAAACTAATGGAAACACTTTAGGTTAACTTCCCACATGATTCTGAGATGTCTGAAAGTTGTTTCATACCTGTGCACATAAAGACAAAAAAGTTGATTTCACAGTGAATAGAATGCTTTGACATAAAAGTAGTATACATTTCAATTGTACTCAACAGTCCTGACTGCAAACCTAATGGAAACACCTTAGGTTAATTTTCCATATGAGTATGACCAGGTTTAAAGTTGTTTCATGCCTCAGTTCATCAAGACAAAAAAGTTTCTTTCTCAGTGCTACTATGCTCTGACATTAAGGTAGTATACATCTCAATTTTACTCCAAAGTACTTACTGCAAACAAATGGAAACACCTTAGGTTAACTTCCCACATGATTATTAGCAGTTTGAAAGTTGTTTCCTGGCTGTTCACATCAACACAAAAAAGTTGTTATCTCAGTGCATGTAATGCTTAGACAATACAAATAGTATACATTTCAATTTTACAGCAAAGCACTTACTGCAAAACTAATGGAAACACTTTAGGTTAACTTCCCACATGATTCTGAGATGTCTGAAAGTTGTTTCATACCTGTGCACATAGAGACAAAAAAGTTGATTTCACAGTGAATAGAATGCTTTGACATAAAAGTAGTATACATTTCAATTGTACTCAAAAGTCCTGACTGCAAACCTAATGGAAACACCTTAGGTTAACTTTCCACATGAGTATGACCAGGTTTAAAGTAGTTTCATGCCTCAGTTCATCAAGACAAAAAAGTTTCTTTCTCAGTGCTACTATGCTCTGACATTAAGGTAGTATACATCTCAATTTTACTCCAAAGTACTTACTGCAAACAAATGGAAACATCTAAGGTTAACTTCCCACATGATTATTAGTAGTTTGAAAGTTGTTTCCTGGCTGTACACATCAACACAAAAAAGTTGTTATCTCAGTGCATGCAATGCTTAGACAATACAAATAGTATACATTTCAATTTTACACCAAAGCACTTACTGCAAATCTAATGGAAACACTTTAGATTAACTTCCCACATGATTCTGAGATGTCTGAAAGTTGATTCATACGTGTGCACATCAAGACAAAAAAGTTGTTTTCTCAGTGCATGCAAAGCTTTGACAATACCAATAGTATACATTTCAATTTTACACCAAAGCACTTACTGCAAACCTAATGGAAACACCTTAGGTTAACTTTCCACATCATTATGAGTAGTTTGAAAGTTGTTTCATGGCTGTAGACATCAACACAAAAAAGTTGTTATCTCAGTGCATGCAATGCTTAGACAATACAAATAGCATACATTTCAATTTTCCACCAAAGCACTTACTGCAAACCTAATGGAAACACTTTAGGTTAACTTCCCACATGATTCTGAGATGTCTGAAAGTTGTTTTTTACCTGTGCACATAAAGACAAAAATGTTGATTTCACAGTGAATAGAATGCTTTGACATAAAAGTAGTATACATTTCAATTGTACTCAAAAGTCCTGACTGCAAACCTAATGGATACAGCTTAGGTTAACTTTCCGCATGATTATGAGTAGTTTGAAAGCTGTTTCATGGCTGTATACATCAACACAAAAAAGTTGTTATCTCAGGGCATGCAATGCTTAGACAATACAATTGGTATACATTTCAATTTTACAGCAAAGCACTTACTGCAAACCTAATGGAAACACTTTAGGTTAACTTCCCACATGATTCTGAGATGTCTGAAAGTTGTTTCATACTTGTGCACATAAAGACAAAAAAGTTGATTTCACAGTGAATACAATGCTTTGACATAAGGTAGTATACATTTCAATTGTACTCAAAAGTCCTGACTGCAAACCTAATGGATACAGCTTAGGTTAACTTTCCACATGATTATGAGTAGTTCGAAAGCTGTTTCATGGCTGTACACATCAACACAAAAAAGTTGTTATCTCAGTGCATGCAATGCTTAGTCAATACAATTAGTATACATTTCAATTTTACAACAAAGCACTTACTGCAAACCTAATGGAAACACTTTAGGTTAACTTCCCACATGATTCTGAGATGTCTGATAGTTGTTTCATACCTGTGCACATAAAGACAAAAAAGTTGTTTTCTCAGTGCATGCAAAGCTTTGACAATACAAATAGTATACATTTCATTTTTACACCAAAGCACTTACTGCAAACCTAATGGAAACACTTTAGGTTAACTTCTCACATGATTATGAGTAGTTTGAAAGTTGTTTCATGGCTGTACACATCAACACAAAAAAGTTGTTATCTCAGTGAATAGAATGCTTTGACATAAAAGTAGTATACATTTCAATTGTACTCAAAAGTCCTGACTGCAAACCTAATGGAAACACCTTAGGTTAACTTTCCACATGAGTATGACTAGGTTTAAAGTTGTTTCATGCCTCAGTTCATCAAGACAAAAAAGTTTATTTCTCAGTGCTACTATGCTCTGACATTAAGGTAGTATACATCTCAATTTTACTCCAAAGTACTTACTGCAATCAAATGGAAACACCTTAGGTTAACTTTCCACATGATTATGAGTAGTTTGAAAGTTGTTTCATGGCTGTACACATCAACACAAAAAAGTTGTTAACTCAGTGCATGCAATGCTTAGACAATACAAATAGTATACATTTCAATTTTACACCAAAGCACTTACTGCAAAACTAATGGAAACACTTTAGGTTAACTTCCCACATGATTCTGAGATGTCTGAAAGTTGTTTCATACCTGTGCACATAAAGACAAAAAAGTTGATTTCACAGTGAATAGAATGCTTTGACATAAAAGTAGTATACATTTCAATTGTACTCAAAAGTCCTGACTGCAAACCTAATGGAAACACCTTAGGTTAATTTTCCACATGAGTATGACCAGGTTTAAAGTTGTTTCATGCCTCAGTTCATCAAGACAAAGAAGTTTCTTTCTCAGTGCTACTATGCTCTGACATTAAGGTAGTATACATCTCAATTTTACTCCAAAGTACTTACTGCAAACAAATGGAAACACCTTAGGTTAACTTCCCACATGATTATTAGTAGTTTGAAAGTTGTTTCCTGGCTGTACACATCAACACAAAAAAGTTGTTATCTCAGTGCATGCAATGCTTAGTCAATACAATTAGTATACATTTCAATTTTACAGCAAAGCACTTACTGCAAACCTAATGGAAACACTTTAGGTTAACTTCCCACATGATTCTGAGATGTCTGAAAGTTGTTTCATACCTGTGCACATAAAGACAAAAAAGTTGTTTTCTCAGTGCATGCAAAGCTTTGACAATACAAATAGTATACATTTCATTTTTACACCAAAGCACTTACTGCAAACCTAATGGAAACACCTTAGGTTAACTTTCCACATGATTATGAGTAGTTTGAAAGTTGTTTCATGGCTGTACACATCAACACAAAAAAGTTGTTATCTCAGTGAATAGAATGCTTTGACATAAAAGTAGTATACATTTCAATTGTACTCAAAAGTCCTGACTGCAAACCTAATGGAAACACCTTAGGTTAACTTTCCACATGATTATGAGTAGTTTGAAAGCTGTTTCATGGCTGTATACATCAACACAAAAAAGTTGTTATCTCAGGGCATGCAATGCTTAGACAATACAATTAGTATACATTTCAATTTTACAGCAAAGCACTTACTGCAAACCTAATGGAAACACTTTAGGTTAACTTCCCACATGATTCTGAGATGTCTGAAAGTTGTTTCATACTTGTGCACATAAAGACAAAAAAGTTGATTTCACAGTGAATACAATGCTTTGACATAAGAGTAGTATACATTTCAATTGTACTCAAAAGTCCTGACTGCAAACCTAATGGATACAGCTTAGGTTAACTTTCCACATGATTATGCGTAGTTTGAAAGCTGTTTCATGGCTGTATACATCAACACAAAAAAGTTGTTAACTCAGTGCATGCAATGCTTAGACAATACAAATAGTATACATTTCAATTTTACACCAAAGCACTTTCTGCAAAACTAATGGAAACACTTTAGGTTAACTTCCCACATGATTCTGAGATGTCTGAAAGTTGTTTCATACCTGTGCACATAAAGACAAAAAAGTTGATTTCACAGTGAATAGAATGCTTTGACATAAAAGTAGTATACATTTCAATTGTACTCAAAAGTCCTGACTGCAAACCTAATGGAAACACCTTAGGTTAACTTTCCACATGAGTATGACCAGGTTTAAAGTAGTTTCATGCCTCAGTTCATCAAGACAAAAAAGTTTCTTTCTCAGTGCTACTATGCTCTGACATTAAGGTAGTATACATCTCAATTTTACTCCAAAGTACTTACTGCAAACAAATGGAAACACCTAAGGTTAACTTCCCACATGATTATTAGTAGTTTGAAAGTTGTTTCCTGGCTGTACACATCAACACAAAAAAGTTGTTATCTCAGTGCATGCAATGCTTAGACAATACAAATAGTATACATTTCAATTTTACACCAAAGCACTTACTGCAAAACTAATGGAAACACTTTAGGTTAACTTCCCACATGATTCTGAGATGTCTGAAAGTTGTTTCATACCTGTGCACATAAAGACAAAAAAGTTGATTTCACAGTGAATAGAATGCTTTGACATAAAAGTAGTATACATTTCAATTGTACTCAAAAGTCCTGACTGCAAACCTAATGGAAACACCTTAGGTTAATTTTCCACATGAGTATGACCAGGTTTAAAGTTGTTTCATGCCTCAGTTCATCAAGACAAAAAAGTTTCTTTCTCAGTGCTACTATGCTCTGACATTAAGGTAGTATAAATCTCAATTTTACTCCAAAGTACTTACTGCAAACAAATGGAAACACCTTACGTTAACTTCCCACATGATTATTAGCAGTTTGAAAGTTGTTTCCTGGCTGTACACATCAACACAAAAAAGTTGTTATCTCAGTGCATGTAATGCTTAGACAATACAAATAGTATACATTTCAATTTTACACCAAAGCACTTACTGCAAATCTAATGGAAACACTTTAGATTAACTTCCCACATGATTCTGAGATGTCTGAAAGTTGTTTCATACCTGTGCACATAGAGACAAAAAAGTTGATTTCACAGTGAATAGAATGCTTTGACATAAAAGTAGTATACATTTCAATTGTACTCAAAAGTCCTGACTGCAAACCTAATGGAAACACCTTAGGTTAACTTTCCACATGAGTATGACCAGGTTTAAAGTAGTTTCATGCCTCAGTTCATCAAGACAAAAAAGTTTCTTTCTCAGTGCTACTATGCTCTGACATTAAGGTAGTATACATCTCAATTTTACTCCAAAGTACTTACTGCAAACAAATGGAAACACCTAAGGTTAACTTCCCACATGATTATTAGTAGTTTGAAAGTTGTTTCCTGGCTGTACACATCAACACAAAAAAGTTGTTATCTCAGTGCATGCAATGCTTAGACAATACAAATAGTATACATTTCAATTTTACACCAAAGCACTTACTGCAAAACTAATGGAAACACTTTAGGTTAACTTCCCACATGATTCTGAGATGTCTGAAAGTTGTTTCATACCTGTGCACATAAAGACAAAAAAGTTGATTTCACAGTGAATAGAATGCTTTGACACAAAAGTAGTATACATTTCAATTGTACTCAAAAGTCCTGACTGCAAACCTAATGGAAACACCTTAGGTTAATTTTCCACATGAGTATGACCAGGTTTAAAGTTGTTTCATGCCTCAGTTCATCAAGACAAAAAAGTTTCTTTCTCAGTGCTACTATGCTCTGACATTAAGGTAGTATACATCTCAATTTTACTCCAAAGTACTTACTGCAAACAAATGGAAACACCTTAGGTTAACTTCCCACATGATTATTAGCAGTTTGAAAGTTGTTTCCTGGCTGTACACATCAACACAAAAAAGTTGTTATCTCAGTGCATGTAATGCTTAGACAATACAAATAGTATACATTTCAATTTTACAGCAAAGCACTTACTGCAAAACTAATGGAAACACTTTAGGTTAACTTCCCACATGATTCTGAGATGTCTGAAAGTTCTTTCATACCTGTGCACATAGAGACAAAAAAGTTGATTTCACAGTGAATAGAATGCTTTGACATAAAAGTAGTATACATTTCAATTGTACTCAAAAGTCCTGACTGCAAACCTAATGGAAACACCTTAGGTTAACTTTCCACATGAGTATGACCAGGTTTAAAGTAGTTTCATGCCTCAGTTCATCAAGACAAAAAAGTTTCTTTCTCAGTGCTACTATGCTCTGACATTAAGGTAGTATACATCTCAAGTTTACTCCAAAGTACTTACTGCAAACAAATGGAAACACCTAAGGTTAACTTCCCACATGATTATTAGTAGTTTGAAAGTTGTTTCCTGGCTGTACACATCAACACAAAAAAGTTGTTATCTCAGTGCATGCAATGCTTAGACAATACAAATAGTATACATTTCAATTTTACACCAAAGCACTTACTGCAAATCTAATGGAAACACTTTAGATTAACTTCCCACATGATTCTGAGATGTCTGAAAGTTGATTCATACGTGTGCACATCAAGACAAAAAAGTTGTTTTCTCAGTGCATGCAAAGCTTTGACAATACCAATAGTATACATTTCAATTTTACACCAAAGCACTTACTGCAAACCTAATGGAAACACCTTAGGTTAACTTTCCACATCATTATGAGTAGTTTGAAAGTTGTTTCATGGCTGTAGACATCAACACAAAAAAGTTGTTATCTCAGTGCATGCAATGCTTAGACAATACAAATAGCATACATTTCAATTTTCCACCAAAGCACTTACTGCAAACCTAATGGAAACACTTTAGGTTAACTTCCCACATGATTCTGAGATGTCTGAAAGTTGTTTTTTACCTGTGCACATAAAGACAAAAATGTTGATTTCACAGTGAATAGAATGCTTTGACATAAAAGTAGTATACATTTCAATTGTACTCAAAAGTCCTGACTGCAAACCTAATGGATACAGCTTAGGTTAACTTTCCGCATGATTATGAGTAGTTTGAAAGCTGTTTCATGGCTGTATACATCAACACAAAAAAGTTGTTATCTCAGGGCATGCAATGCTTAGACAATACAATTGGTATACATTTCAATTTTACAGCAAAGCACTTACTGCAAACCTAATGGAAACACTTTAGGTTAACTTCCCACATGATTCTGAGATGTCTGAAAGTTGTTTCATACTTGTGCACATAAAGACAAAAAAGTTGATTTCACAGTGAATACAATGCTTTGACATAAGGTAGTATACATTTCAATTGTACTCAAAAGTCCTGACTGCAAACCTAATGGATACAGCTTAGGTTAACTTTCCACATGATTATGAGTAGTTCGAAAGCTGTTTCATGGCTGTACACATCAACACAAAAAAGTTGTTATCTCAGTGCATGCAATGCTTAGTCAATACAATTAGTATACATTTCAATTTTACAACAAAGCACTTACTGCAAACCTAATGGAAACACTTTAGGTTAACTTCCCACATGATTCTGAGATGTCTGATAGTTGTTTCATACCTGTGCACATAAAGACAAAAAAGTTGTTTTCTCAGTGCATGCAAAGCTTTGACAATACAAATAGTATACATTTCATTTTTACACCAAAGCACTTACTGCAAACCTAATGGAAACACTTTAGGTTAACTTCTCACATGATTATGAGTAGTTTGAAAGTTGTTTCATGGCTGTACACATCAACACAAAAAAGTTGTTATCTCAGTGAATAGAATGCTTTGACATAAAAGTAGTATACATTTCAATTGTACTCAAAAGTCCTGACTGCAAACCTAATGGAAACACCTTAGGTTAACTTTCCACATGAGTATGACTAGGTTTAAAGTTGTTTCATGCCTCAGTTCATCAAGACAAAAAAGTTTATTTCTCAGTGCTACTATGCTCTGACATTAAGGTAGTATACATCTCAATTTTACTCCAAAGTACTTACTGCAATCAAATGGAAACACCTTAGGTTAACTTTCCACATGATTATGAGTAGTTTGAAAGTTGTTTCATGGCTGTACACATCAACACAAAAAAGTTGTTAACTCAGTGCATGCAATGCTTAGACAATACAAATAGTATACATTTCAATTTTACACCAAAGCACTTACTGCAAAACTAATGGAAACACTTTAGGTTAACTTCCCACATGATTCTGAGATGTCTGAAAGTTGTTTCATACCTGTGCACATAAAGACAAAAAAGTTGATTTCACAGTGAATAGAATGCTTTGACATAAAAGTAGTATACATTTCAATTGTACTCAAAAGTCCTGACTGCAAACCTAATGGAAACACCTTAGGTTAATTTTCCACATGAGTATGACCAGGTTTAAAGTTGTTTCATGCCTCAGTTCATCAAGACAAAGAAGTTTCTTTCTCAGTGCTACTATGCTCTGACATTAAGGTAGTATACATCTCAATTTTACTCCAAAGTACTTACTGCAAACAAATGGAAACACCTTAGGTTAACTTCCCACATGATTATTAGTAGTTTGAAAGTTGTTTCCTGGCTGTACACATCAACACAAAAAAGTTGTTATCTCAGTGCATGCAATGCTTAGTCAATACAATTAGTATACATTTCAATTTTACAGCAAAGCACTTACTGCAAACCTAATGGAAACACTTTAGGTTAACTTCCCACATGATTCTGAGATGTCTGAAAGTTGTTTCATACCTGTGCACATAAAGACAAAAAAGTTGTTTTCTCAGTGCATGCAAAGCTTTGACAATACAAATAGTATACATTTCATTTTTACACCAAAGCACTTACTGCAAACCTAATGGAAACACCTTAGGTTAACTTTCCACATGATTATGAGTAGTTTGAAAGTTGTTTCATGGCTGTACACATCAACACAAAAAAGTTGTTATCTCAGTGAATAGAATGCTTTGACATAAAAGTAGTATACATTTCAATTGTACTCAAAAGTCCTGACTGCAAACCTAATGGAAACACCTTAGGTTAACTTTCCACATGATTATGAGTAGTTTGAAAGCTGTTTCATGGCTGTATACATCAACACAAAAAAGTTGTTATCTCAGGGCATGCAATGCTTAGACAATACAATTAGTATACATTTCAATTTTACAGCAAAGCACTTACTGCAAACCTAATGGAAACACTTTAGGTTAACTTCCCACATGATTCTGAGATGTCTGAAAGTTGTTTCATACTTGTGCACATAAAGACAAAAAAGTTGATTTCACAGTGAATACAATGCTTTGACATAAGAGTAGTATACATTTCAATTGTACTCAAAAGTCCTGACTGCAAACCTAATGGATACAGCTTAGGTTAACTTTCCACATGATTATGCGTAGTTTGAAAGCTGTTTCATGGCTGTATACATCAACACAAAAAAGTTGTTAACTCAGTGCATGCAATGCTTAGACAATACAAATAGTATACATTTCAATTTTACACCAAAGCACTTTCTGCAAAACTAATGGAAACACTTTAGGTTAACTTCCCACATGATTCTGAGATGTCTGAAAGTTGTTTCATACCTGTGCACATAAAGACAAAAAAGTTGATTTCACAGTGAATAGAATGCTTTGACATAAAAGTAGTATACATTTCAATTGTACTCAAAAGTCCTGACTGCAAACCTAATGGAAACACCTTAGGTTAACTTTCCACATGAGTATGACCAGGTTTAAAGTAGTTTCATGCCTCAGTTCATCAAGACAAAAAAGTTTCTTTCTCAGTGCTACTATGCTCTGACATTAAGGTAGTATACATCTCAATTTTACTCCAAAGTACTTACTGCAAACAAATGGAAACACCTAAGGTTAACTTCCCACATGATTATTAGTAGTTTGAAAGTTGTTTCCTGGCTGTACACATCAACACAAAAAAGTTGTTATCTCAGTGCATGCAATGCTTAGACAATACAAATAGTATACATTTCAATTTTACACCAAAGCACTTACTGCAAAACTAATGGAAACACTTTAGGTTAACTTCCCACATGATTCTGAGATGTCTGAAAGTTGTTTCATACCTGTGCACATAAAGACAAAAAAGTTGATTTCACAGTGAATAGAATGCTTTGACATAAAAGTAGTATACATTTCAATTGTACTCAAAAGTCCTGACTGCAAACCTAATGGAAACACCTTAGGTTAATTTTCCACATGAGTATGACCAGGTTTAAAGTTGTTTCATGCCTCAGTTCATCAAGACAAAAAAGTTTCTTTCTCAGTGCTACTATGCTCTGACATTAAGGTAGTATAAATCTCAATTTTACTCCAAAGTACTTACTGCAAACAAATGGAAACACCTTACGTTAACTTCCCACATGATTATTAGCAGTTTGAAAGTTGTTTCCTGGCTGTACACATCAACACAAAAAAGTTGTTATCTCAGTGCATGTAATGCTTAGACAATACAAATAGTATACATTTCAATTTTACACCAAAGCACTTACTGCAAATCTAATGGAAACACTTTAGATTAACTTCCCACATGATTCTGAGATGTCTGAAAGTTGTTTCATACCTGTGCACATAGAGACAAAAAAGTTGATTTCACAGTGAATAGAATGCTTTGACATAAAAGTAGTATACATTTCAATTGTACTCAAAAGTCCTGACTGCAAACCTAATGGAAACACCTTAGGTTAACTTTCCACATGAGTATGACCAGGTTTAAAGTAGTTTCATGCCTCAGTTCATCAAGACAAAAAAGTTTCTTTCTCAGTGCTACTATGCTCTGACATTAAGGTAGTATACATCTCAATTTTACTCCAAAGTACTTACTGCAAACAAATGGAAACACCTAAGGTTAACTTCCCACATGATTATTAGTAGTTTGAAAGTTGTTTCCTGGCTGTACACATCAACACAAAAAAGTTGTTATCTCAGTGCATGCAATGCTTAGACAATACAAATAGTATACATTTCAATTTTACACCAAAGCACTTACTGCAAAACTAATGGAAACACTTTAGGTTAACTTCCCACATGATTCTGAGATGTCTGAAAGTTGTTTCATACCTGTGCACATAAAGACAAAAAAGTTGATTTCACAGTGAATAGAATGCTTTGACACAAAAGTAGTATACATTTCAATTGTACTCAAAAGTCCTGACTGCAAACCTAATGGAAACACCTTAGGTTAATTTTCCACATGAGTATGACCAGGTTTAAAGTTGTTTCATGCCTCAGTTCATCAAGACAAAAAAGTTTCTTTCTCAGTGCTACTATGCTCTGACATTAAGGTAGTATACATCTCAATTTTACTCCAAAGTACTTACTGCAAACAAATGGAAACACCTTAGGTTAACTTCCCACATGATTATTAGCAGTTTGAAAGTTGTTTCCTGGCTTTACACATCAACACAAAAAAGTTGTTATCTCAGTGCATGTAATGCTTAGACAATACAAATAGTATACATTTCAATTTTACAGCAAAGCACTTACTGCAAAACTAATGGAAACACTTTAGGTTAACTTCCCACATGATTCTGAGATGTCTGAAAGTTCTTTCATACCTGTGCACATAGAGACAAAAAAGTTGATTTCACAGTGAATAGAATGCTTTGACATAAAAGTAGTATACATTTCAATTGTACTCAAAAGTCCTGACTGCAAACCTAATGGAAACACCTTAGGTTAACTTTCCACATGAGTATGACCAGGTTTAAAGTAGTTTCATGCCTCAGTTCATCAAGACAAAAAAGTTTCTTTCTCAGTGCTACTATGCTCTGACATTAAGGTAGTATACATCTCAAGTTTACTCCAAAGTACTTACTGCAAACAAATGGAAACACCTAAGGTTAACTTCCCACATGATTATTAGTAGTTTGAAAGTTGTTTCCTGGCTGTACACATCAACACAAAAAAGTTGTTATCTCAGTGCATGCAATGCTTAGACAATACAAATAGTATACATTTCAATTTTACACCAAAGCACTTACTGCAAATCTAATGGAAACACTTTAGATTAACTTCCCACATGATTCTGAGATGTCTGAAAGTTGATTCATACGTGTGCACATCAAGACAAAAAAGTTGTTTTCTCAGTGCATGCAAAGCTTTGACAATACCAATAGTATACATTTCAATTTTACACCAAAGCACTTACTGCAAACCTAATGGAAACACCTTAGGTTAACTTTCCACATCATTATGAGTAGTTTGAAAGTTGTTTCATGGCTGTAGACATCAACACAAAAAAGTTGTTATCTCAGTGCATGCAATGCTTAGACAATACAAATAGCATACATTTCAATTTTCCACCAAAGCACTTACTGCAAACCTAATGGAAACACTTTAGGTTAACTTCCCACATGATTCTGAGATGTCTGAAAGTTGTTTTTTACCTGTGCACATAAAGACAAAAATGTTGATTTCACAGTGAATAGAATGCTTTGACATAAAAGTAGTATACATTTCAATTGTACTCAAAAGTCCTGACTGCAAACCTAATGGATACAGCTTAGGTTAACTTTCCGCATGATTATGAGTAGTTTGAAAGCTGTTTCATGGCTGTATACATCAACACAAAAAAGTTGTTATCTCAGGGCATGCAATGCTTAGACAATACAATTGGTATACATTTCAATTTTACAGCAAAGCACTTACTGCAAACCTAATGGAAACACTTTAGGTTAACTTCCCACATGATTCTGAGATGTCTGAAAGTTGTTTCATACTTGTGCACATAAAGACAAAAAAGTTGATTTCACAGTGAATACAATGCTTTGACATAAGGTAGTATACATTTCAATTGTACTCAAAAGTCCTGACTGCAAACCTAATGGATACAGCTTAGGTTAACTTTCCACATGATTATGAGTAGTTCGAAAGCTGTTTCATGGCTGTACACATCAACACAAAAAAGTTGTTATCTCAGTGCATGCAATGCTTAGTCAATACAATTAGTATACATTTCAATTTTACAACAAAGCACTTACTGCAAACCTAATGGAAACACTTTAGGTTAACTTCCCACATGATTCTGAGATGTCTGATAGTTGTTTCATACCTGTGCACATAAAGACAAAAAAGTTGTTTTCTCAGTGCATGCAAAGCTTTGACAATACAAATAGTATACATTTCATTTTTACACCAAAGCACTTACTGCAAACCTAATGGAAACACTTTAGGTTAACTTCTCACATGATTATGAGTAGTTTGAAAGTTGTTTCATGGCTGTACACATCAACACAAAAAAGTTGTTATCTCAGTGAATAGAATGCTTTGACATAAAAGTAGTATACATTTCAATTGTACTCAAAAGTCCTGACTGCAAACCTAATGGAAACACCTTAGGTTAACTTTCCACATGAGTATGACTAGGTTTAAAGTTGTTTCATGCCTCAGTTCATCAAGACAAAAAAGTTTATTTCTCAGTGCTACTATGCTCTGACATTAAGGTAGTATACATCTCAATTTTACTCCAAAGTACTTACTGCAATCAAATGGAAACACCTTAGGTTAACTTTCCACATGATTATGAGTAGTTTGAAAGTTGTTTCATGGCTGTACACATCAACACAAAAAAGTTGTTAACTCAGTGCATGCAATGCTTAGACAATACAAATAGTATACATTTCAATTTTACACCAAAGCACTTACTGCAAAACTAATGGAAACACTTTAGGTTAACTTCCCACATGATTCTGAGATGTCTGAAAGTTGTTTCATACCTGTGCACATAAAGACAAAAAAGTTGATTTCACAGTGAATAGAATGCTTTGACATAAAAGTAGTATACATTTCAATTGTACTCAAAAGTCCTGACTGCAAACCTAATGGAAACACCTTAGGTTAATTTTCCACATGAGTATGACCAGGTTTAAAGTTGTTTCATGCCTCAGTTCATCAAGACAAAGAAGTTTCTTTCTCAGTGCTACTATGCTCTGACATTAAGGTAGTATACATCTCAATTTTACTCCAAAGTACTTACTGCAAACAAATGGAAACACCTTAGGTTAACTTCCCACATGATTATTAGTAGTTTGAAAGTTGTTTCCTGGCTGTACACATCAACACAAAAAAGTTGTTATCTCAGTGCATGCAATGCTTAGTCAATACAATTAGTATACATTTCAATTTTACAGCAAAGCACTTACTGCAAACCTAATGGAAACACTTTAGGTTAACTTCCCACATGATTCTGAGATGTCTGAAAGTTGTTTCATACCTGTGCACATAAAGACAAAAAAGTTGTTTTCTCAGTGCATGCAAAGCTTTGACAATACAAATAGTATACATTTCATTTTTACACCAAAGCACTTACTGCAAACCTAATGGAAACACCTTAGGTTAACTTTCCACATGATTATGAGTAGTTTGAAAGTTGTTTCATGGCTGTACACATCAACACAAAAAAGTTGTTATCTCAGTGAATAGAATGCTTTGACATAAAAGTAGTATACATTTCAATTGTACTCAAAAGTCCTGACTGCAAACCTAATGGAAACACCTTAGGTTAACTTTCCACATGATTATGAGTAGTTTGAAAGCTGTTTCATGGCTGTATACATCAACACAAAAAAGTTGTTATCTCAGGGCATGCAATGCTTAGACAATACAATTAGTATACATTTCAATTTTACAGCAAAGCACTTACTGCAAACCTAATGGAAACACTTTAGGTTAACTTCCCACATGATTCTGAGATGTCTGAAAGTTGTTTCATACTTGTGCACATAAAGACAAAAAAGTTGATTTCACAGTGAATACAATGCTTTGACATAAGAGTAGTATACATTTCAATTGTACTCAAAAGTCCTGACTGCAAACCTAATGGATACAGCTTAGGTTAACTTTCCACATGATTATGCGTAGTTTGAAAGCTGTTTCATGGCTGTATACATCAACACAAAAAAGTTGTTAACTCAGTGCATGCAATGCTTAGACAATACAAATAGTATACATTTCAATTTTACACCAAAGCACTTTCTGCAAAACTAATGGAAACACTTTAGGTTAACTTCCCACATGATTCTGAGATGTCTGAAAGTTGTTTCATACCTGTGCACATAAAGACAAAAAAGTTGATTTCACAGTGAATAGAATGCTTTGACATAAAAGTAGTATACATTTCAATTGTACTCAAAAGTCCTGACTGCAAACCTAATGGAAACACCTTAGGTTAATTTTCCACATGAGTATGACCAGGTTTAAAGTTGTTTCATGCCTCAGTTCATCAAGACAAAAAGTTTCTTTCTCAGTGCTACTATGCTCTGACATTAAGGTAGTATACATCTCAATTTTACTCCAAAGTACTTACTGCAAACAAATGGAAACACCTTAGGTTAACTTCCCACATGATTATTAGTAGTTTGAAAGTTGTTTCCTGGCTGTACACATCAACACAAAAAAGTTGTTATCTCAGTGCATGTAATGCTTAGACAATACAAATAGTATACATTTCAATTTTACACCAAAGCACTTACTGCAAAACTAATGGAAACACTTTAGGTTAACTTCCCACATGATTCTGAGATGTCTGAAAGTTGTTTCATACCTGTGCACATAGAGACAAAAAAGTTGATTTCACAGTGAATAGAATGCTTTGACATAAAAGTAGTATACATTTCAATTGTACTCAAAAGTCCTGACTGCAAACCTAATGGAAACACCTTAGGTTAACTTTCCACATGAGTATGACCAGGTTTAAAGTAGTTTCATGCCTCAGTTCATCAAGACAAAAAAGTTTCTTTCTCAGTGCTACTATGCTCTGACATTAAGGTAGTATACATCTCAATTTTACTCCAAAGTACTTACTGCAAACAAATGGAAACACCTAAGGTTAACTTCCCACATGATTATTAGTAGTTTGAAAGTTGTTTCCTGGCTGTACACATCAACACAAAAAAGTTGTTATCTCAGTGCATGCAATGCTTAGACAATACAAATAGTATACATTTCAATTTTACACCAAAGCACTTACTGCAAAACTAATGGAAACACTTTAGGTTAACTTCCCACATGATTCTGAGATGTCTGAAAGTTGTTTCATACCTGTGCACATAAAGACAAAAAAGTTGATTTCACAGTGAATAGAATGCTTTGACATAAAAGTAGTATACATTTCAATTGTACTCAAAAGTCCTGACTGCAAACCTAATGGAAACACCTTAGGTTAATTTTCCACATGAGTATGACCAGGTTTAAAGTTGTTTCATGCCTCAGTTCATCAAGACAAAAAAGTTTCTTTCTCAGTGCTACTATGCTCTGACATTAAGGTAGTATAAATCTCAATTTTACTCCAAAGTACTTACTGCAAACAAATGGAAACACCTTACGTTAACTTCCCACATGATTATTAGCAGTTTGAAAGTTGTTTCCTGGCTGTACACATCAACACAAAAAAGTTGTTATCTCAGTGCATGTAATGCTTAGACAATACAAATAGTATACATTTCAATTTTACACCAAAGCACTTACTGCAAATCTAATGGAAACACTTTAGATTAACTTCCCACATGATTCTGAGATGTCTGAAAGTTGTTTCATACCTGTGCACATAGAGACAAAAAAGTTGATTTCACAGTGAATAGAATGCTTTGACATAAAAGTAGTATACATTTCAATTGTACTCAAAAGTCCTGACTGCAAACCTAATGGAAACACCTTAGGTTAACTTTCCACATGAGTATGACCAGGTTTAAAGTAGTTTCATGCCTCAGTTCATCAAGACAAAAAAGTTTCTTTCTCAGTGCTACTATGCTCTGACATTAAGGTAGTATACATCTCAATTTTACTCCAAAGTACTTACTGCAAACAAATGGAAACACCTAAGGTTAACTTCCCACATGATTATTAGTAGTTTGAAAGTTGTTTCCTGGCTGTACACATCAACACAAAAAAGTTGTTATCTCAGTGCATGCAATGCTTAGACAATACAAATAGTATACATTTCAATTTTACACCAAAGCACTTACTGCAAAACTAATGGAAACACTTTAGGTTAACTTCCCACATGATTCTGAGATGTCTGAAAGTTGTTTCATACCTGTGCACATAAAGACAAAAAAGTTGATTTCACAGTGAATAGAATGCTTTGACACAAAAGTAGTATACATTTCAATTGTACTCAAAAGTCCTGACTGCAAACCTAATGGAAACACCTTAGGTTAATTTTCCACATGAGTATGACCAGGTTTAAAGTTGTTTCATGCCTCAGTTCATCAAGACAAAAAAGTTTCTTTCTCAGTGCTACTATGCTCTGACATTAAGGTAGTATACATCTCAATTTTACTCCAAAGTACTTACTGCAAACAAATGGAAACACCTTAGGTTAACTTCCCACATGATTATTAGCAGTTTGAAAGTTGTTTCCTGGCTGTACACATCAACACAAAAAAGTTGTTATCTCAGTGCATGTAATGCTTAGACAATACAAATAGTATACATTTCAATTTTACAGCAAAGCACTTACTGCAAAACTAATGGAAACACTTTAGGTTAACTTCCCACATGATTCTGAGATGTCTGAAAGTTCTTTCATACCTGTGCACATAGAGACAAAAAAGTTGATTTCACAGTGAATAGAATGCTTTGACATAAAAGTAGTATACATTTCAATTGTACTCAAAAGTCCTGACTGCAAACCTAATGGAAACACCTTAGGTTAACTTTCCACATGAGTATGACCAGGTTTAAAGTAGTTTCATGCCTCAGTTCATCAAGACAAAAAAGTTTCTTTCTCAGTGCTACTATGCTCTGACATTAAGGTAGTATACATCTCAAGTTTACTCCAAAGTACTTACTGCAAACAAATGGAAACACCTAAGGTTAACTTCCCACATGATTATTAGTAGTTTGAAAGTTGTTTCCTGGCTGTACACATCAACACAAAAAAGTTGTTATCTCAGTGCATGCAATGCTTAGACAATACAAATAGTATACATTTCAATTTTACACCAAAGCACTTACTGCAAATCTAATGGAAACACTTTAGATTAACTTCCCACATGATTCTGAGATGTCTGAAAGTTGATTCATACGTGTGCACATCAAGACAAAAAAGTTGTTTTCTCAGTGCATGCAAAGCTTTGACAATACCAATAGTATACATTTCAATTTTACACCAAAGCACTTACTGCAAACCTAATGGAAACACCTTAGGTTAACTTTCCACATCATTATGAGTAGTTTGAAAGTTGTTTCATGGCTGTAGACATCAACACAAAAAAGTTGTTATCTCAGTGCATGCAATGCTTAGACAATACAAATAGCATACATTTCAATTTTCCACCAAAGCACTTACTGCAAACCTAATGGAAACACTTTAGGTTAACTTCCCACATGATTCTGAGATGTCTGAAAGTTGTTTTTTACCTGTGCACATAAAGACAAAAATGTTGATTTCACAGTGAATAGAATGCTTTGACATAAAAGTAGTATACATTTCAATTGTACTCAAAAGTCCTGACTGCAAACCTAATGGATACAGCTTAGGTTAACTTTCCGCATGATTATGAGTAGTTTGAAAGCTGTTTCATGGCTGTATACATCAACACAAAAAAGTTGTTATCTCAGTGCATGCAATGCTTAGACAATACAAATAGCATACATTTCAATTTTACAGCAAAGCACTTACTGTAAACCTAATGGAAACACTTTAGGTTAACTTCCCACATGATTCTGAGATGTCTGAAAGTTGTTTCATACTTGTGCACATAAAGACAAAAAAGTTGATTTCACAGTGAATAGAATGCTTTGACAGAAGAGTAGTATACATTTCAATTGTACTCAAAAGTCCTGACTGCAAACCTAATGGATACAGCTTAGGTTAACTTTCCACATGATTATGAGTAGTTCGAAAGCTGTTTCATGGCTGTACACATCAACACAAAAAAGTTGTTATCTCAGTGCATGCAATGCTTAGTCAATACAATTAGTATACATTTCAATTTTACAACAAAGCACTTACTGCAAACCTAATGGAAACACTTTAGGTTAACTTCCCACATGATTCTGAGATGTCTGAAAGTTGTTTCATACCTGTGCACATAAAGACATAAAAGTTGTTATCTCAGTGAATAGAATGCTTTGACATAAAAGTAGTATACATTTCAATTGTACTCAAAAGTCCTGACTGCAAACCTAATGGAAACACCTTAGGTTAACTTTCCACATGAGTATGACTAGGTTTAAAGTTGTTTCATGCCTCAGTTCATCAAGACAAAAAAGTTTATTTCTCAGTGCTACTATGCTCTGACATTAAGGTAGTATACATCTCAATTTTACTCCAAAGTACTTACTGCAATCAAATGGAAACACCTTAGGTTAACTTTCCACATGATTATGAGTAGTTTGAAAGTTGTTTCATGGCTGTACACATCAACACAAAAAAGTTGTTAACTCAGTGCATGCAATGCTTAGACAATACAAATAGTATACATTTCAATTTTACACCAAAGCACTTACTGCAAAACTAATGGAAACACTTTAGGTTAACTTCCCACATGATTCTGAGATGTCTGAAAGTTGTTTCATACCTGTGCACATAAAGACAAAAAAGTTGATTTCACAGTGAATAGAATGCTTTGACATAAAAGTAGTATACATTTCAATTGTACTC
>NW_027274327.1:60000-111145 GCF_030028105.1 Mobula birostris | reverse complement strand
CGTCTGTCCATCACTCCCCCTCACCTGGATCCACCCGTCACCTCCCAGTCTCTGTCATTATTCCCACTCTCCCCTCCTCCGTCTGTCCATCACTCCCCCTCACCTGGATCCACCCGTCACCTCCCAGTCTCTGTCACTATTCCCACTCTCCCTCCTCCGTCTGTCCATCACTCCCCCTCACCTGATCCACCCGTCACCTCCCAGTCTCTGTCACTATTCCCACTCTCCCCCTCCTCCGTCTGTCCATCACTCCCCCTCACCTGATCCACCCGTCACCTCCCAGTCTCTGTCACTATTCCCACTCTCCCCTCCTCCGTCTGTCCATCACTCCCCCTCACCTGATCCACCCGTCACCTCCCAGTCTCTGTCACTATTCCCACTCTCCCCTGCTCCGTCTGTCCATCACTCCCCCTCACCTAATCCACCCGTCACCCTCCAGTCTCTGTCACTATTCCCACTCTCCTCTCCTCCGTCTGTCCATCACTCCCCCTCACCTGATCCACCCGTCACCTCCCAGTCTCTGTCACTATTCCCACTCTCCCCTCCTCCGTCTGTCCCTCACTCCCTCTCACCTGATCCACCCGTCACCTCCAGTCTCTGTCACTATTCCCACTCTCCCCTCCTCCGTCTGTCCGTCACTCCCCCTCACCTGATCCACCCGTCACCTCCCAGTCTCTGTCACTATTCCCACTCTCCCCTCCTCCGTCTGTCCATCACTCCCCCTCACCTGATCCAACCCGTCACCTCCCAGTCTCTGTCACTATTCCCACTCTCCCCCCTCCATCTGTCCATCACTCCCCCTCACCTGATCGCCAGTTACCCGTCACCTCCCAGTCTCTGTCACTATTCCCACTCTCCCCTCCTCCGTCTGTCCATCACTCCCCTCACCTGATCCACCCGTCACCTCCCAGTCTCTGTCACTATTCCCACTCTCCCCCCCTCCGTCTGTCCATCACTCCCCTCACCTGATCACCCGTCACCTCCCAGTCTCTGTCACTATTCCCACTCTCCCCTCCTCCGTCTGTCCATCACTCCCCGCTCACCTGATCCACCCGTCACCCTCCAGATCTCTGTCACTATTCCCACTCTCCTCTCCTCCGTCTGTCCATCACTCCCCCTCACCTGATCCACCCGTCACCTCCCAGTCTCTGTCACTATTCCCACTCTCCCCTGCTCCGTCTGTCCATGACTCCCCCTCACCTAATCCACCCGTCACCCTCCAGTCTCTGTCACTATTCCCACTCTCCTCTCCTCCGTCTGTCCATCACTCCCCCTCACCTGATCCACCCGTCACCTCCCAGTCTCTGTCACTATTCCCACTCTCCCCTCCTCCGTCTGTCCCTCACTCCCTCTCACCTGATCCACCCGTCACCTCCCAGTCTCTGTCACTATTCCACTCTCCCCTCCTCCGTCTGTCCATCACTCCCCCTCACCTAATCCACCCGTCACCCTCCAGTCTCTGTCACTATTCCCACTCTCCTCTCCTCCGTCTGTCCATCACTCCCCCTCACCTCATCCACCCGTCACCTCCCAGTCTCTGTCACTATTCCACTCTCCCCTGCTCCGTCTGTCCATCACTCCCCCTCACCTCATCCACCCGTCACCTCCCAGTCTCTGTCACTATTCCCGCTCTCCCCTCCTCCGTCTGTCCATCACTCCCCCTCACCTGATCCTCCCGTCACCTCCCAGTCTCTGTCACTATTCCCACTCTCCCCTCCTCCGTCTGTCCATCACTCCCCTCACCTGGATCCACCCGTCACCTCCCAGTCTCTGTCACTATTCCCACTCTCCCCTCCTCCGTCTGTCCATCACTCCCCTCACCTGGATCCACCCGTCACCTCCCAGTCTCTGTCACTATTCCCACTCTCCCCTCCTCCGTCTGTCCATCACTCCCCCTCACCTGGATCCACCCGTCACCTCCCAGTCTCTGTCACTATTCCCACTCTCCCCTCCTCCGTCTGTCCATCACTCCCCTCACCTGATCCACCCGTCACCTCACAGTCTCTGTCACTATTCCCACTCTCCCCTCCTCCGTCTGTCCATCACTCCCCCTCACCTGATCCACCCGTCACCTCCCAGTCTCTGTCACTATTCCCACTCTCCCCTCCTCCGTCTGTCCATCACTCCCCCTCACCTGATCCACCCGTCACCTCCAGTCTCTGTCACTATTCCCACTCTCCCCTCCTCCGTCTGTCCATCACTCCCCCTCACCTGATCCACCCATCGCCTCCCAGTCTCTGTCACTATTCCCACTCTCCCCTCCTCCGTCTGTCCATCACTCCCCCTCACCTGATCCACCCGTCACCTCCCAGTCTCTGTCACGATTCCCACTCTCCACTCCTCCGTCTGTCCATCACTCCCCTCTCCTGGATCCACCCGTCAGCTCCCAGTCTCTGTCACTATTCCCACTCTCCCCTCCTCCGTCTGTCCATCACTCCCCCCACCTGATCCACCCGTCACCTCCCAGTCTCTGTCACTATTCCCACTGTCCCCTCCTCCGTCTGTCCATCACTCCCCCTCACCTGATCCACCCGTCACCTCCCAGTCTCTGTCACTATTCCCACTCCCCCCTCCTCCATCTGCCCATCACTCCCCCTCACCTGATCCACCTGTCACCTCCCAGTCTCTGTCACTATTCCCACTCTCCCTCCTCCGTCTGTCCATCACACCCCCTCACCTGGATCCACCCGTCACCTCCCAGTGTCTGTCACTATTCCCACTCTCCCCTCTTCCGTCTGTCCATCACTCCCCCTCACCTGATCCACCCGTCACCTCCCAGTCTCTGTCACTATTCCCACTCTCCCCTCCTCCGTCTGTCCATCACTCCCCCTCACCTGATCCACCCGTCACCTCCCAGTCTCTGTCACTATTCCCACTCTCCCCTCCTCCGTCTGTCCATCACTCCCCCTCACCTGATCCACCCGTCACCTCCCAGTCTCTGTCACTATTCCCACTCTCCCCTCCTCCGTCTGTCCATCACTCCCCCTCACCTGATCCACCCATCGCCTCCCAGTCTCTGTCACTATTCCCACTCTCCCCTCCTCCGTCTGTCCATCACTCCCCCTCACCTGATCCACCCGTCACCTCCCAGTCTCTGTCACGATTCCCACTCTCCACTCCTCCGTCTGTCCATCACTCCCCTCTCCTGGATCCACCCGTCAGCTCCCAGTCTCTGTCACTATTCCCACTCTCCCCTCCTCCGTCTGTCCATCACTCCCCCCCACCTGATCCACCCGTCACCTCCCAGTCTCTGTCACTATTCCCACTGTCCCCTCCTCCGTCTGTCCATCACTCCCCCTCACCTGATCCACCCGTCACCTCCCAGTCTCTGTCACTATTCCCACTCCCCCCCTCCTCCATCTGCCCATCACTCCCCCTCACCTGATCCACCTGTCACCTCCCAGTCTCTGTCACTATTCCCACTCTCCCCTCCTCCGTCTGTCCATCACACCCCCTCACCTGGATCCACCCGTCACCTCCCAGTGTCTGTCACTATTCCCACTCTCCCCCTCTTCCGTCTGTCCATCACTCCCCCTCACCTGATCCACCCGTCACCTCCCAGTCTCTGTCACTATTCCCACTCTCCCCTCCTCCGTCTGTCCATCACTCCCCCTCACCTGATCCACCCGTCACCTCCCAGTCTCTGTCACTATTCCCACTCTCCCTCCTCCGTCTGCCCATCACTCCCCCTCACCTGATCCACCCGTCACCTCCCAGTCTCTGTCACTATTCCCACTCTCCCCCCTCCATCTGTCCATCACTCCCCTTCACCTGATCCACCCGTCACCCTCCAGTCTCTGTCACTATTCCCACTCTCCTCTCCTCCGTCTGTCCATCACTCCCCCTCACCTGATCCACCGTCACCCTCCCAGTCTCTGTCACTATTCCCACTCTCCTCTCCTCCGTCTGTCCATCACTCCCCCTCACCTGATCCACCCGTCACCCCTTTGCCTCGCCTCTAGCTATCAGTTGAAGTGAGGAGTCCTCGCCGAAAACTTTGATTTTTCTCTGCAGAAGCTGCCTGACCAGCTGAGTCCCTTTTGTGTGTTTCTGCATCTGTACACCGTGCCTTATCATTGGTTGCTGCCATCAAGAACTTTGTTTTGTCATTGGCTCATCATGTTCATGGGTGCTGCCCAATCATTGACACTCTGTCACGGTCTCTGTCCAATCTCAGACTATATTCTATAATCGCTTTTCCTTGGTCATAGACTCCATCGTACAATTGGCTCGCATCAATGGCAGTCCTGAAAACTCAGCATTTATTAGCTGACTTCTAACAGGCGTACAAAGTTCAAAATAAATATATTATCAAAGTACATCTACATTACCAGATACAGCATTAGATTCATTTTATTGTGGGCATTTACAGCAAATGCAAGATCCATAATAGAATCAATGAAAGAGTGCTCCAACAGGGCGGGCAAACAGCAACGTGCAAAAATCAATAAACGTTGCAAAAATAAAATGGAATTAAAAAAATAGTAATGATAAGAATACACAATAAATAGCGAGAACATGAGGTGAAGAGTCTTTGAAAGTGAGTCCACAGGTTGTGGGAACAGTTCGGAGAAGGGGCAAGTGAAGTTGACTGAAGTTGAGTGAAGCTATCCCCTCTGGTTCAGGAGCCTGATGGTTGAGGGTAATAACTGTTCCTGAACCTGGTGGTGTGGGACCTGAGGCTCCTGTACCTCCTTCCCGATGGAATCAGTTCAGAGTTGAGATTATAGTTATAGTCGTAGTCATACTTTATTGATCCAGGAGAAATTGGTTTTTGTTACAGTTGCACCATAAATAATAAATAGTAATAGAACCATAAATAGTTAAATAGTAATATGTAAATTATGCCAGTAAATTATGAAATAAGTCCAGGACCAGCCTATTGGCTCAGGGTGTCTGACCCTCCAACGGAGGAGTTGTAAAGTTTGATGGCCACAGGCAGGAATGACTTCCTATGATACTCTGTGTTGCATCTGGATGGAATGAGTCTCTGGCTGAATGTACTCCTGTGCCCACCCAGTACATTATGTAGTGGATGGGAGACATTGTCCAAGATGGCATGCAACTTGGACAGCATCCTCTTTTCAGACACCACCGTCAGAGAGTCCAGTTCCATCCCCAGCACACAACAGCAAACATGATAGCACTGGCCACCACAGACTCATAGAACATCCTCAGCATCGTCCGGCAGATGTTAAAGGACCTCAGTCTCCTCAGGAAATAAAGACCTCACTGGTCCTCACTGGTTCAGGAGCCTGATGGTTGAGGGGTAATAACTGTTCCTGAACCTGGTGGTGTGGGACCTGAGGCTCCTGTACCTCCTTCCTGATGGCAGCAGTGAGAAGAGAGCCTGACGTGGGTGGTGGGGGTTCCTGATGATGGATGCTGCTCTCCTGGGGCAGTGCTCTGTGTAGATGTGGTCAGTGGTGGGGAGGGTTTACTCGTGATGGACTGGCCAGTGTCCGTAATATAGGCCCAACATCGGGAAATGGGACTAGCTCGGGCAGGCTGGTTAGCATAGGGCTGAAGGGCTGAAGGGCCTGTCCTTGTGACTCTGTGTTCTCTAGTTTTAGACTCCACTGATCTGGTTTAAAAAAAACACTCTTCCTTTCTGTTTTCTTCCCTCTTCCCCCCCCCCCATCTACCTTCACTCCCTCCCCCCCTCTCCCTCACTTTAGCCCTCTCCCCTTCCCTCACCCACCACCCACCGCACTCCGCCGCTCCCGGGCTGTGCCCCCACCCCTGTGTGATCAGTGTCCGTCGGGGTGGCCGGCTGTGCTCTCTGGTGATGGGATGGACGGGTGGTGCCTGAGACTTTTGCACAGTGCTGTATGTGTCAACGTCGAGTGGAGAGCGAGTTTGGATGTTGGGAATGGTGAGGGTGGGGCACCATGGGAGGGGTGAGGGACAGGGGGCAGAGAAGGAGTGTCAGGGGTGGGTACAGATACACTCAGCCCTGAGACACCAGGCAAGGTCATTTGATTCCAAACAATTGGTTTATTGATCAATACAGAATGTCTCTCTGGTGCTTCCCGCTCCCTCCCCTCTCCCTTCCCCTTTTCCCAACCATGATTCCCCTCTCCCTGCCCTCTTCTCACTCTCAGTCCACAACACAGACCCATCACATATATCATGAAGTTAGCAACACACACAGAAAGTTGCTGGTGAACGCAGCAGGCCAGGCAGCATCTCTAGGAAGAGGTACAGTCGACGTTTCGGGCCGACACCCTTCTTCAGGAAGTTCCAGCATCTGCAGATTTCCTCGTGTCATGAAATCAGTTTTTTTTTTGGTGGGCGATCTGCCGGAATGTCACCGCACACGGGATGCCCACGGTGCTCAGCAGAACAAGCCGGTAAAGTCACTGCAACACTGTGACAGCTCGGACATCAGAGTCAACAGTTCAATCCCCGCATCGGCCGTACGGACCTCCCCGCGGAATGCGCGGGTTGCCTCCGGGAGCTCCGCTTTCCTCCAGAGACATACCGGTCGGTAGGTTAATTGGGCGTTGTAAATTGTCCTGTGGTTAGGCTCGGGATAAATCAGGGGGTTTGCTGGGCGGCGTGGCTCGAAGGGCCGGAAGAGCCCGTTCCACGCTAAATTTCAGCAAATAAATGATAGTTATCGAGGCGCCGACACAGCGTGCTCACCGTGCCCGGAACAAGAACACGCAGCAACATTTACAGAGCAACATCAGCAAATCAAACACTCACTCACACTCACACAAACTCAGATACAGACACACTCACACGCACTCACACACACACACACACACACACACACTCACACAGACACACTCGCACACACACACACACACACACACACTCAGATACAGACACACACGCACTCACACACACACTCAGATACAGGCATACTCACACGCACACACACACAGACACACACAGACACGCATACACACACACACTCACACACACTCAGATACAGACACACTCACACACACACACACACACACACACACACACACACTCAGATACAGGCACACTCACACTCACACAGACACACGCAGTCAGATACACACTCACACGGACAGTCACACACACTCACGCACACTCACACTCAGATACAGGCACACTCACATGCACACACACACTCACACACACTCAGATACAGACACACACACACACTCAGATACAGACACACTCACACACACACACTCACACAGACACATGCACTCAGATACACACTCACACGGAAAGTCACACACACTCACGCACACTCACACACTGGAGAGGAAGGGAGAAGACGCCAGAATAAAAAGGTGGGGGAGACGGGAAGGAGGATGGCTGGAAGGTGATGGGTGAAACCAGGTGGGTGGGAAAGGTAAAGGGCTGGAGAGGAAGGAATCTGATAGGAGAGGAGAGTGGACCGTGGGACAAAGGGAATGAAGAGGGAACACAGAGGGAGGTGACAGGCAGGTGAGGAGAGGTAAGAGGCGAGAGTAGAGAATAGAAGAAGAGGGAAGTGGGAGGGAAAAGTTAATCAGAAGAAGAAATGGATGTTCATGCCATCAGGTTGGAGGCGAACCAGACAGAATATGAGGTGTTGCCTCTCTGCACTGAGGGTGGCCTCATCCTGGCAGAAGAGGAGGCCATGGACCAACCCATTGGAATGGGAATGGGGATAGGAATTACAGTAAAATGGTTGGCCACTGGGAAATCCCACACGGCAGATCCAGCTATAATCTCATTTCTTTGCCAAAATTCCTAGTCTGACATCCTATCGCCAAGCGGTTTCCTGAACTTCAAAGTTCGAAGTTAATTCATTAACAAAGTACATACGCGGTTAGAGCATTGGCTGATTGGTAGGAGGCAGCGAGTGGGAATAAAAGGATCCTTTTCTGGTTGGCTGCCAGTGACAAGTGGTGTTCTGCAGGGGTCGGTGTTGGGACCACTTCTTTTTATGCTGTGTATCAATGATTTGGATGATGGGATAGATGGCTTTGTTGCCAAGTTTGCAGATGATACGAAGATTGGTGGAGGGGCAGGTAGTGTTGAGGAAACAGGTAGGATGCGGAAGGACAGACAGATTAGGAGAATGGGCAAGAAAGTGGCAAATGAAATGCAATGTTGGAAAATGCACAGTCATGCACTTTGGTAGTAGAAATAAATGTGTGGAATATTTCCTAAACGGGGACAAAATCCAGGAATCTGAGATACAGAGGGACTTGGGAGTCCTTGTGCAGAACACCCTGAAGGTTAACTTGCAGGTTGAGTTGTTGGTGAGGAAGGCAAATACCATATTATTTTTTAGATTAGATTATGAGGACACTTGGTTCTCATTTATTGTCATTTAGAAAATGATACAACGTTCCTCCAGAATGATATCACAGAAATACAGGACAAACTAAGACTAAAACTGACAAAACCACATAATTATAACATATAGTTACAACAGTGCAAAGCAATACCGTAATTTGATGAAGAACAGACCATGGGCACGGTAAAAAAAAGTCTCAAAGTTCCCGATCAACTCATCATCTCACGCAGACGGTAGAAGGGAGAAACTCTCCCTGCCATAAACCTCCAGCGCCACAAACTTGCCGACGCAGCACCCTGGAAGCACCCAACCGCAGCCAACTCTGAGTCAGTCTGAAAACTTCGAGGCTCCAACCAGCCCTCCGACACCGAGCACCAAGCACCATCTCTGCCGAGCGCTTTGACCCCGCCCCAGCTGCCAAGCAACAAGCAAAGCCGAGGACTCGGGCCTTCCCCTCCGGAGATTCTGGATCGCACAGTAGCAGTAGCAGCGAAATGGGCATTTCAGAAGTTTCACCAGATGTTCCTCCGTGCTCTCACGTCCGTCTCTATCAAATCAGGATTGTGCGCGGCACCCTATTTGACAGATAACAGATATTCATCACCGGAGTGGCCGCTGCGAGCTGCGTCGCGCCGCCATCATCTCCTCCCACCTTTTCTGCTGTATAAAAGCATTCTTATTAGCTGTATATTAGCATTCATTTTAAGAGGTCTAGAATACAAGAGCAAGCATGTGATGCTGAGGCTTTGTAAGCCACTGGTGAGGCCTCACCTTGAGTATTGTGAACAGTTTTGGGCCCCTCATCTTAGAAAAGATGAGCTGGCATTGGAGAGGGTCCAGAGGAGGTTCTGAAGGGTGATTCCAGGAATGAAAGGGTTTGATGGCTCTGGATCTGTACTCACTGGAATTCAGAAGGATGGCGGTGGGGAGGGGATCTCATTGAAGCCTTTCAAATGTTGAAAAGCCTAGATAGAGTAGATGTGGAAAGGATGTTTCCCATGGTGGGGAGTCTTAGACAAGAGGACACAGCCTCAGGATAGAGGAGTGCCCTTTCAAAACAGAGATGCAGAGAAATTTCTTTAGCCAGAGGGTGGTGAATTTGTGGATTTTGTTGCCACAGACAGCTGTGGAGGCCAGGTAGTTGGGACTATTTAAGACAGAGATTGATAGGTTCTAGATTGGACATGGCATCAAAGGTTACGGGGAGAAGGCCAGGAAATGGGGTTGAGGAGGAGATAAAAAAAATCAGCCATGATTGAATGGTGGAGCAGACCTGATGGACTAGATATCCTAGTTCTGCTCCTATGTCTAATGGTCTTATGTCACCATATACAACACTGAGATTCATTTTCTTGCGGGGGTACTCAATAAATCCCCCAACCATAATAGAATGAATGTAAGACCGCACCAACTGTGCATACAACCAATGTACACAAGATAGCAAAAAGGAAGAAATAATAATAATAAATTAATAAGCAATAAATATCGAGAACATGAAATGAAGAGTCCTTGAACATGAGTCCATTGGTTGTGGGAGCATTTCAATGATAGGGTGAGTGAAGTTGAGTGAAGTTATCCCCCCTGGTTCAGGAGCCTGATGGCTGAAGGGTAATAACTGTTCCTGAACCTGGTGGTGTGGAACCTGAGGCTCCTGTACCTCCTTCCCATTGGAATCAGTTCAGAGTTGAGGTTATCCTCACTGGTTCAGGAGCCTGATGATTGAGGGGTAATAACTGTTCCTGAACCTGGTGATGTGGGACCTGAGGCTCCTGTATCTCCTTCCCATTGGAATCAGTTCAGAGTTGTTGTTATCCTCACTGGTTCAGGACCCGGATGGTTGAGGGGTAATAGCTGTTCCTGAACCTGGTGGTGTGGATCCTGAGGCTCCTGTATCTCCATCCGATTGGAATCAGTTCAGAGTTGAGGTTATCCTCACTGGTTCAGGAGCCTGATGGTTGAGGGGTAATAACTGTTCCTGAACCTGGTGATGTGGGACCTGAGGCTCCTGTACCTCCTTCCCGATGGAATCAGTTCAGAGTTGAGGTTATCCTCACTGGTTCAGGAGCCTGATGGTTGAAGGGTAATAACTGTTCCTGAACCTGGTGGTGTGGGACCTGAGGCTCCTGTACCTCCTTCCTCCTGGGAGCAGTGAGAAGGAACATGTCCTGGGTGGTGGGGGTCCCTGATGATGGATGCTGCTTCCCTGTGACGACGCTTCATGTAGATGTGCTCAGTGGTGGGGAGGGCTTTACCTGTGATGGACTGGGCCGTATCCACTACCTTTGGTGGGATTTTCCATTCAAGGGCGTTGGTGTTTCCATCGCAGGCCGTGCTGCAGCCAGTCGATAGACTCTTCCCCGAAACTCTATAGAAGTTTGTTGAAGTTTTAGATGTCATGCCAGATCTTCGCAAACTTCTGAGGATGTAGAGGTGCTGCTGTGCTTTCTTCGCAATTGTACTTATAGGCTGGGTCCAGGACAGGTCCTGGAAATGATAACACCAAGGAATTTAAAGTGCTGATCCTCTCCACTTCCTGGCTCATGGACCTCTGGTTTCCTCCTCCTGCAGTCAACAATCGGATCTCCCCCTCCCACTTTCAAATCTCGTACTAGCTCTTCCTTCAGTTAGTCCTGACGAAGGGTCTTGGCAGGGAACGTCGACTGTACCTCTTCCTAGAGATGCTGCCTGGCCTGCTGCGTTCCACCGGCAACCTTGATGTGTGTTGCCTGCAATCAGCTCCTTGGTCTTGCTGACATTGAGTGAGAGGGTGTTGCTGTGGCACCACTCAGGCAGATTGTCAACCTCCCTCCTCTATGCCCATTCCTCACCACCTTTGACTTGGCCAACGATAGAGAACTTTGTCAGCAAGCCTCAATGTCTTTACAACGGTACTCTCATCTGGATGCAATTGCCAAATTGGCTTTGGAGCCAATCTTTGGCCAACCTGGTCCGTGGTGAACTATTAATCTGCCAATTCCTATTGATCTGCACCTGGCCCACATCCCTCCACATTCTTCCCATCCGTGTACCTATCCAAACTGCTCTTAAATGTTGAAATCAAGCCTGCAGCCACCACTTATGCTGGCACAACCCTCTGAGTGAATAAGATCCCCCTCATCTTCCCGTCAAACATTTCACCTTTCACCCTTAACCCATCACCTCTGGGCAAGACTCAGTGGCAAGAAAGTCAGCCTGCATTTAATCGCGTTCCTTCAGAGGGAACTGAACCCGAGAGAGAGTGGGACAGTCATGACATACCGGCTCAAACCATTCACCAAAGGCAGCCACCCCTCTATAAGGACGACTCATTGTGTTTCAGTGATGATAACTTTATTTCACTTTAATCTCAAGGGCACAGATGCAGGTGATGGTCACTGTTCATTGCCCAGGGGAAGGAAACACCTCAGCAGTCAGAACGCACTTGGAGTATTCCGAGTGGTGTTGGGCACAAGTCTCAGAAACAAATGTGCTGCCATTGGAGAGGGTCGAGAGGAGTGTCACTGGGAATGAAAGGGTTAACGTACCAGCTGCAACTGAAGACTCTAGGCCGGTACATGCTGGAGTTGAGAAGAAAGAGGAGGATCTGATTGAAACCTGTCAAAAGTACAAAGGTTGAGATAGAGTAGATGTGGAGAGGATGTTTCCTATATTGGGGGAGTCTAGGACCAGAGGACACAGATAGAGTGGATGTGGAGAGGATGTTTCCTATAGTGGGGGAGTCTAGAACCAGAGGACACAGATAGAGTGGATGTGGAGAGGATGTTTCCTATAGTGGGGGAGTCTAGGACCAGAGGACACAGATAGAGTGGATGTGGAGAGGATGTTTCCTATAGTGGGGGAGTCTAGAACCAGAGGACACAGATAGAGTGGATGTGGAGAGGATGTTTCCTATAGTGGGGGAGTCTAGGACCAGAGGACACAGATAGAGTGGATGTGGAGAGGATGTTTCCTATAGTGGGGGAGTCTAGGACCAGAGGATACAGATAGAGTGGATGTGGAGAGGATGTTTCCTATAATGGGGGAGTCTAGGACCAGAGGGCACAGATAGAGTGGATGTGGAGAGGATGTTTCCTATAGTGGGGGAGTCTAGAACCAGAGGACACAGATAGAGTGGATGTGGAGAGGATGTTTCCTATAGTGGGGGAGTCTAGGACCAGAGGACACAGATAGAGTGGATGTGGAGAGGATGTTTCCTATAGTGGGGGAGTCTAGGACCAGAGGATACAGATAGAGTGGATGTGGAGAGGATGTTTCCTATAATGGGGGAGTCTAGGACCAGAGGGCACAGATAGAGTGGATGTGGAGAGGATGTTTCCTATAGTGGGGGAGTCTAGGACCAGAGGACACAGATAGAGTGGGTGTGGAGAGGATGTTTCCTATAGTGGGGGAGTCTAGGACCAGAGGACACAGATAGAGTGGATGTGGAGAGGATGTTTCCTATAGTGGGGGAGTCT
This sequence comes from Mobula birostris, assembly GCF_030028105.1. Taxonomy (NCBI): domain Eukaryota; kingdom Metazoa; phylum Chordata; class Chondrichthyes; order Myliobatiformes; family Myliobatidae; genus Mobula; species Mobula birostris. The sequence continues at coordinate 98,416 of NW_027274327.1, read as the reverse complement.
AGGACCAGAGGACACAGATAGAGTGGATGTGGAGAGGATGTTTCCTATAGTGGGGTAGTCTAGGACCAGAGGACACAGATAGAGTGGATGTGGAGAGGATGTTTCCTATAGTGGGGTAGTCTAGGACCAGAGGACACAGATAGAGTGGATGTGGAGAGGATGTTTCCTATATTGGGGGAGTCTAGGACCAGAGAGCACAGATAGAGTGGGTGTGGAGAGGATGTTTCCTATATTGAGGGAGTCTAGGACCAGAGGACACAGATAGAGTGGATGTGGAGAGGATGTTTCCTATAGTGGGGGAGTCTAGGACCAGAGGACACAGATAGAGTGGATGTGGAGAGGATGTTTCCTATAGTGGGGTAGTCTAGGACCAGAGGACACAGATAGAGTGGATGTGGAGAGGATGTTTCCTATAGTGGGGGAGTCTAGGACCAGAGGACACAGATAGAGTGGATGTGGAGAGGATGTTTCCTATAGTGGGGTAGTCTAGGACCAGAGGACACAGATAGAGTGGATGTGGAGAGGATGTTTCCTATAGTGGGGGAGTCTAGGACCAGAGGACACAGATAGAGTGGATGTGGAGAGGATGTTTCCTATAGTGGGGTAGTCTAGGACCAGAGGACACAGATAGAGTGGATGTGGAGAGGATGTTTCCTATAGTGGGGGAGTCTAGGACCAGAGGACACAGATAGAGTGGATGTGGAGAGGAAGTTTCCTATAGTGGGGGAGTCTAGGACCAGAGGACACAGATAGAGTGGATGTGGAGAGGATGTTTCCTATAGTGGGGGAGTCTAGGACCAGAGGACACAGATAGAGTGGATGTGGAGAGGATGTTTCCTATAGTGGGGTAGTCTAGGACCAGAGGACACAGATAGAGTGGATGTGGAGAGGATGTTTCCTATAGTGGGGGAGTCTAGGACCAGAGGACACAGATAGAGTGGATGTGGAGAGGATGTTTCCTATAGTGGGGTAGTCTAGGACCAGAGGACACAGATAGAGTGGATGTGGAGAGGATGTTTCCTATAGTGGGGGAGTCTAGGACCAGAGGACACAGATAGAGTGGATGTGGAGAGGAAGTTTCCTATAGTGGGGGAGTCTAGGACCAGAGGACACAGATAGAGTGGATGTGGAGAGGATGTTTCCTATAGTGGGGGAGTCTAGGACCAGAGGACACAGATAGAGTGGATGTGGAGAGGATGTTTCCTATAGTGGGGTAGTCTAGGACCAGAGGACACAGATAGAGTGGATGTGGAGAGGATGTTTCCTATAGTGGGGGAGTCTAGGACCAGAGGACACAGATAGAGTGGATGTGGAGAGGATGTTTCCTATATTGGGGGAGTCTAGGACCAGAGCGCACAGATAGAGTGGATGTGGAGAGGATGTTTCCTATATTGGGGGAGTCTAGGACCAGAGAGCACAGATAGAGTGGGTGTGGAGAGGATGTTTCCTATATTGAGGGAGTCTAGGACCAGAGGACACAGATAGAGTGGATGTGGAGAGGATGTTTCCTATAGTGGGGGAGTCTAGGACCAGAGGACACAGATAGAGTGGATGTGGAGAGGATGTTTCCTATAGTGGGGTAGTCTAGGACCAGAGGACACAGATAGAGTGGATGTGGAGAGGATGTTTCCTATAGTGGGGGAGTCTAGGACCAGAGGACACAGATAGAGTGGATGTGGAGAGGATGTTTCCTATAGTGGGGTAGTCTAGGACCAGAGGACACAGATAGAGTGGATGTGGAGAGGATGTTTCCTATAGTGGGGGAGTCTAGGACCAGAGGACACAGATAGAGTGGATGTGGAGAGGATGTTTCCTATAGTGGGGTAGTCTAGGACCAGAGGACACAGATAGAGTGGATGTGGAGAGGATGTTTCCTATAGTGGGGGAGTCTAGGACCAGAGGACACAGATAGAGTGGATGTGGAGAGGATGTTTCCTATAGTGGGGTAGTCTAGGACCAGAGGACACAGATAGAGTGGATGTGGAGAGGATGTTTCCTATAGTGGGGGAGTCTAGGACCAGAGGACACAGATAGAGTGGATGTGGAGAGGAAGTTTCCTATAGTGGGGGAGTCTAGGACCAGAGGACACAGATAGAGTGGATGTGGAGAGGATGTTTCCTATAGTGGGGGAGTCTAGGACCAGAGGACACAGATAGAGTGGATGTGGAGAGGATGTTTCCTATAGTGGGGTAGTCTAGGACCAGAGGACACAGATAGAGTGGATGTGGAGAGGATGTTTCCTATAGTGGGGGAGTCTAGGACCAGAGGACACAGATAGAGTGGATGTGGAGAGGATGTTTCCTATAGTGGGGGAGTCTAGGACCAGAGGACACAGATAGAGTGGATGTGGAGCGGATGTTTCCTATAGTTGGGGAGTCTAGGACCAGAGGACACAGATAGAGTGGATGTGGAGGGGATGTTTCCTATAGTGGGGGAGTCTAGGACCAGAGGACACAGATAGAGTGGATGTGGAGAGGATGTTTCCTATAGTGGGGGAGTCTAGGACCAGAGGACACAGATAGAGTGGATGTGGAGAGGATGTTTCCTATAGTGGGGGAGTCTAGGACCAGAGGACACAGATAGAGTGGATGTGGAGAGGATGTTTCCTATAGTGGGGGAGTCTAGGACCAGAGGACACAGATAGAGTGGATGTGGAGAGGATGTTTCCTATAGTGGGGGAGTCTAGGACCAGAGGACACAGATAGAGTGGGTGTGGAGGGGATGTTTCCTATAGTGGGGTAGTCTAGGACCAGAGGACACAGATAGAGTGGATGTGGAGAGGATGTTTCCTATAGTGGGGGAGTCTAGGACCAGAGGACACAGATAGAGTGGGTGTGGAGGGGATGTTTCCTATAGTGGGGTAGTCTAGGACCAGAGGACACAGATAGAGTGGATGTGGAGAGGATGTTTCCTATAGTGGGGGAGTCTAGGACCAGAGGACACAGATAGAGTGGGTGTGGAGAGGATGTTTCCTATTGTGGGGGAGTCTAGGACCAGAGGGCACAGATAGAGTCGATGTGGAGAGGATGTTTCCTATGGTGTGGGAGTCTGGGACCAGAGGACACAGATAGAGTGGATGTGGAGAGGATGTTTCCTATATTGGGGGAGTCTAGGACCAGAGGACACAGATAGAGTGGATGTGGAGGGGATGTTTCCTATAGTGGGGGAGTCTAGGACCAGAGGACACAGATAGAGTGGATGTGGAGAGGATGTTTCCTATAGTGGGGGAGTCTAGGACCAGAGGACACAGATAGAGTGGGTGTGGAGAGGATGTTTCCTATAGTGGGGTAGTCTAGGACCAGAGGACACAGATAGAGTGGATGTGGAGAGGATGTTTCCTATAGTGGGGGAGTCTAGGACCAGAGGACACAGATAGAGTGGATGTGGAGAGGATGTTTCCTATAGTGGGGTAGTCTAGGACCAGAGGACACAGATAGAGTGGATGTGGAGAGGATGTTTCCTATAGTGGGGTAGTCTAGGACCAGAGGACACAGATAGAGTGGATGTGGAGAGGATGTTTCCTATATTGGGGGAGTCTAGGACCAGAGAGCACAGATAGAGTGGGTGTGGAGAGGATGTTTCCTATATTGAGGGAGTCTAGGACCAGAGGACACAGATAGAGTGGATGTGGAGAGGATGTTTCCTATAGTGGGGGAGTCTAGGACCAGAGGACACAGATAGAGTGGATGTGGAGAGGATGTTTCCTATAGTGGGGTAGTCTAGGGCCAGAGGACACAGATAGAGTGGATGTGGAGAGGATGTTTCCTATAGTGGGGGAGTCTAGGACCAGAGGACACAGATAGAGTGGATGTGGAGAGGATGTTTCCTATAGTGGGGTAGTCTAGGACCAGAGGACACAGATAGAGTGGATGTGGAGAGGATGTTTCCTATAGTGGGGGAGTCTAGGACCAGAGGACACAGATAGAGTGGATGTGGAGAGGATGTTTCCTATAGTGGGGTAGTCTAGGACCAGAGGACACAGATAGAGTGGATGTGGAGAGGATGTTTCCTATAGTGGGGGAGTCTAGGACCAGAGGACACAGATAGAGTGGATGTGGAGAGGAAGTTTCCTATAGTGGGGGAGTCTAGGACCAGAGGACACAGATAGAGTGGATGTGGAGAGGATGTTTCCTATAGTGGGGTAGTCTAGGACCAGAGGACACAGATAGAGTGGATGTGGAGAGGATGTTTCCTATAGTGGGGGAGTCTAGGACCAGAGGACACAGATAGAGTGGATGTGGAGAGGATGTTTCCTATAGTGGGGTAGTCTAGGACCAGAGGACACAGATAGAGTGGATGTGGAGAGGATGTTTCCTATAGTGGGGGAGTCTAGGACCAGAGGACACAGATAGAGTGGATGTGGAGAGGAAGTTTCCTATAGTGGGGGAGTCTAGGACCAGAGGACACAGATAGAGTGGATGTGGAGAGGATGTTTCCTATAGTGGGGGAGTCTAGGACCAGAGGACACAGATAGAGTGGATGTGGAGAGGATGTTTCCTATAGTGGGGTAGTCTAGGACCAGAGGACACAGATAGAGTGGATGTGGAGAGGATGTTTCCTATAGTGGGGGAGTCTAGGACCAGAGGACACAGATAGAGTGGATGTGGAGAGGATGTTTCCTATATTGGGGGAGTCTAGGACCAGAGAGCACAGATAGAGTGGGTGTGGAGAGGATGTTTCCTATATTGAGGGAGTCTAGGACCAGAGGACACAGATAGAGTGGATGTGGAGAGGATGTTTCCTATAGTGGGGGAGTCTAGGACCAGAGGACACAGATAGAGTGGATGTGGAGAGGATGTTTCCTATAGTGGGGTAGTCTAGGACCAGAGGACACAGATAGAGTGGATGTGGAGAGGATGTTTCCTATAGTGGGGTAGTCTAGGACCAGAGGACACAGATAGAGTGGATGTGGAGAGGATGTTTCCTATAGTGGGGGAGTCTAGGACCAGAGGACACAGATAGAGTGGACGTGGAGAGGATGTTTCCTATAGTGGGGTAGTCTAGGACCAGAGGACACAGATAGAGTGGATGTGGAGAGGATGTTTCCTATAGTGGGGGAGTCTAGGACCAGAGGACACAGATAGAGTGGATGTGGAGAGGATGTTTCCTGCAGTGGGGGAGTCTAGGACCAGAGGACACAGCCTCAGAGTAGAGGGACATCCAATTAGAACAGAGATGAGGAGAAATTTCTTTAGTTGGTGAATCTGTGGAATTCATTGCCACAGGCAGCTGTGGAGGCCAAGTCTGTTTAGTATATTTAACGCAGGGGCTGATTGATCCTTGATTAGTAAGAGAGGCAAAGGTCGCAAGGAGGAGGCCAGAGGGTGGTGTTGAGGTGGATAACGGTGATGGAACAGTGGAAAAGACTCAATGGGCCGATCAGCCTGATTCTACTCCTCTGTCTGCTGTGGAATCAGAACGTGGAGGGTTGAGGTTTGACAGGAGAGATTTAGTGCGAACCAGAGAGGAAGGAAACTCATTCAGAGAGAGTGTTGTAGTATGTGGAAAGAACCAGCAGAGGGAGCAGTGGAAGCAGGTATAATAACCACATTAGCAGACATTTGGTTAAGTACCTGTACCAGAAAGCATTACACCTTAATTAGCCCGTAAGATTCAGGAGCAGAATGAGGCCATTCGGTCCGTCAAGTGTGTTCTGCCATTCCATCATAGCTGATCCTAGACTCCCCCACGACAGGAAACATCCTCTCCACATCCACTTTGTCTGTGTCCTCTGATCCTAGACTCCCCCACTACAGGAAACATCCTCTCCACATCCACTCTATCTGTGTCCTCTGGTCCTGGACTCCCCCAGTATAGGAAACATCCTCTTCACATCCACTCTATCTGTGTCCTCTGGTCCCAGTCTCCTCCACTATAGGAAACGTCCTCTCCTCCACTTTTCATTCCAGTGAGTACAGGCTGGGAGCCACCAAATGCTTGTCACTTGTTAATCCTTTCATTCCCAGGATCATTCTCATGAATCTCCATTGGACTCTCCCCAACAGCAGCACATAATTTCTTAGATGCATGACCCAAAACTGCGCATGATAGTCCGTGTGGTTGGACCAATACCTTCTCAAGCTTCAGCGCCGGATCCTAGCTTTATATTCTAGTCCTCTCGAAATGAACTCTAATGCTGCATTTGCCTTCCTTCGCACCAATTCAACCTGCAAGTTAACCTTCAGGGAATCCTGCACAAGGACTCCCAAGTCCCTTTGCACATACTATTTTCCAATTTTCTCCCACTTGTCACCCGCAGTCAACCAGAATAAGCCCCCTTTATCGTGACTCTTTGCCTCCTGCCATGGGCTCTTATCTTGTTAAGCAGCCTCATGTGGGGCACTTCTGGAAATCCAGGAAAACGACATCCACTGACTGTCCTTTGTCTATCTTGCCTGGTATGTCCTTCAAGAATTCCAACAGATTAGTCAGGCAAGATTTTCCCTTGAGGAAATCATGCTGACTTCTGCCTATTTTATCATGTGCCTCCAAGTACCCCAAAATCTCATCCTTAATAATCAACTCCAACATCTTCCCAACCACTGAAGTCAGGCTAATTGGCCTATAATTTCTTTTCTTCTGCCTCCCTCTCATTTTGAGGAGTGGCACGACATTTGCAATTTTCCATTTTTCTGGAACCATTCCAGAACCTAGAGATTCTTGAAAGATCATTACTAATGCCTCCACAATCTCTTCAGCCACTTCTTTCAGAACCCTGGGGTGTAGCCCATCTGGTCCAGGTGACTTGTCAGTTTCTCCAGAACCTTCCCCTCGTGATGGCAACTTCACACACTTCTGCCACCAACGGCCTTGAACTTCCAGCACACTGCTGGTGTCTTCCACAGTGAAGGCGGATGCAAAATACTTGCTCAGTTTGACCTCAATTTCATTGTTCCCCCATTGCTACCTCTGCAGTGTCATTTTCCAGTGGTCTGATATCCAATCTCTCCTCTCTTTTACACTTTACGTATCTGAAGAATCTTCTGATACCTTCTTTCATATTATTGGCAAGCTTACTTCCAAAAACTTCTATAGTTGTACCGTGGAGAGCATTCTGACAGGCTGCATCACTGTCTGGTATGGAGGGGCTACTGCACAGGACTGAAAGAAGCTGCAGAAGGTTGTAAATCTAGTCAGCTCCATCTTGGGTATTAGCCGACAAAGTACCCAGGACATCTTCAGGGAGCGGTGTCTCAGAAAGGCAGCGTCCATTATTAAGGACCTCCAGCACCCAGGGCATGTCCTTTTCTCACTGTTACCATCAGGGAGGAGGTACAGGAGCCTGCAGGCGCAGATACCTTGCCCTCCCTTTGAGGGGGAGTTCTCTTATGCGGAAACTGGTGGGTAGCCGGAATACGCTGTCAGGGGTGGTGGTGACGGAGGCATTTCCAAGGCTTTTAGATAGAGAGTGGAGCACAAGGCAGCATCTCGACCCACTGCGCCACTGTACAAATTGTGGGGCACAGGCAGGGAAGTAGAGCCCGCGATCAGTCGAGATGCGAGCGGCCAGTTCCCAATGCTCTTAACGTGGTGATCTGTTCCCCTAGTCCATGGGGGGGTGGGGGGGTGAGTGTGAGGCAGGGAGCAGTGCACTCAACCCAGCACATCGCAGGCTCGACCCTCCCTGGGGAGCGCAGGCCTGTTCGATACCGGGAGGCCATTTTGACCGTCTCCATGGCAACGGGCAGCAGGGATGGGGAGCCAGACATTACTGGATTGAGAAGGAGCGTAGGCTGTTTTGGAGGGAGCAAAGAGTTGGGGGGAGGCAGGCGCAGGCATCTGAGACAGTCTCTGTGACTGGTTCATGGAGACCAGACTAGCATACAAGAAATGGCAATGAAGCCCCTTTGCTCTTGTGCACCAACTGTGAGACACCAGGCTGTAATGTGGGATGTTTCAAAACCCACCTTTTAAATTTGGCCTACTTATAGGATCACTTAATGCTGTTGCTGTCCATTATATTTATATAATCTGCTATTTTTGATTATATTTTATTCTATGTAACCTTTGCCTTTAATTAAAATTTTTAATTTTGTCTCATATTGTCATGAAATTTGTGTTTTTTTGTGACAGCAGTACAGTGCAATACATTAAATGACTACAGTACTGTGCAAAAGTCTTAGACTCATAACCAGGGTGCTGAAGACTTTTACACAGTACTGTAGTAATTTTATGTATTCCACTGTACTGCAGTCGTACAAAAAAAATCATGACATGTGAGTGATGATAAACCTGATTCTGATATGGGTCTGTGTTGTGGACTGAGAGTGGGAAGGGGGCAGGGAGAGGGGAATCATGGTTGGGAAAAGGGGAAGGGAGAGGGGAGGGAGCAGGAAGCACCAGAGAGACATTCTGTAATGATCAATAAATCAATTGTTTGGAATCAAATGACCTTGCCGGGTGTCTCAGGGCTGGGGTGTCTGCACCCACCCCTGACACTCCTTCTCTGCCACCTGTCCCACACCCCTCCCACGGTGCCCCACCCTCACCACTCCCAACATCCGCCAGATTTACAAACTCTGCCCCATGTTGACAAATACAGTCCTGTGTAAAGTGCCCTGAGACTTTTGCAGAGTACTGTAGACTTGTTATATTCTTTGGTGACACACCAAATTTCTTCAAAGTCCTAATGAGATATGAATACTTGTGTCACCTCGTCATCATTGTGTCGATATGTTGGGCCCAGGACAGATCCTCTGAGATACTGAACCCAGGAACTGAAACTGCTCACCCTCCCCACTGCAGACCCTTCGGTGAGGGCAGCTGAGTGCTCCCTTGACTTCCCCTCCCTGAACTCTTACCGATGTTGTTTACGAAGGAAGCTCGCCAGAGTCTCTACTTCCTTGGGAGTTTGCGAAGATTCGGCCGTACATCTTTAACTTTGACAAACTTCCTAAAATGTGTGGTGGAGAGTATACTGACTGCTGCTTCACAGCCTGGGACGGAAACACCGGCGTCCTAAAGCCGAGATTCCTACAAAACATCATGGACACATTCCAGTCCGTCACGGGTAAAGCCCTCCCCTCCAATGAGCACATCTGTACGGGACACTGTCACAGGAAAGCAGCATCCATCATCTGGGACCCCCACCACCCAGGACATGCTCTCTTCTCACTGCTGCCATCAGGTAGAAGGTGCAGGAGCCTCAGGTCCCACACCACCAGGTTCAGGAACAGTTATTACCCCTCAACCATCAGGCTCCTGAACCAGTGAGGATAACGTCAACTCTGAACTGATTCCATTGGGAAGGAGGTACAGGAGCCTCAGGTCCCACACCACCAGGTTCAGGAACAGTTATCACCCTCAACCATCAGGCTCCTGAACCAGAGGGGATAAACTCAACTCTGAACTGATTCCATCGGGAAGGAGGTACAGGAGCCTCAGGTCCCACACCACCAGGTTCAGGAACAGTTATTACCCCTCAACCATCAGGCTCCTGAACCAGAGGGGATAATCTCAACTCTGAACTGATTCCATTGTGAAGGAGATACAGGAGCCTCAGGTCCCACACCACCAGGTTCAGGAACAGTTATTACTCTCAACCATCGGGCTCCTGAACCAGAGGGGATAACTTCACTCACACTTTCTCCAACGTTGAACTGTTCCCATAACCAATGGACTCACTTTCAAGGACTCCTCATCTCATGTTCTCGATATTTATTGCTTGTTTATTATTTCCTGTATTTGCAATTTGTTGTCTTTTACTCACTGGTTGAATGTCCAGGTTGCTGTGGTTATAGTTATTATTATTATTCTGTAGATTTATTGAGGATGCCTGCAAGAAAAAGAATCTCAGGGTTGGAGATGGTGACATACAGTGGCATGCAAAGGTTTGGGCACCCTTGGTCAAAATTTCTGCAAGTAAAAGATGAACTGATTTCCAAAAGGCATAAAGTTAAAGATGACACATTTCTTTAGTATCTTAAGCAAGGAAACTTTTTTATTTCCATCTTTTACAGTTTCAAAATAACAAAAAAGGAAAAGGGCCCGAAACAAAAGTTTGGGCACTCTGCATGGCAGTTCTTAGTAACACCCCCTTTGGCAAGTATCACAGCTTGTAAATGCTTTCTGTGGCCAGCTAAGAGTCTTTCAGTTCTTGTTTGGGGGATTTTCACCCATTCTTCCTTGCAAAAGGCTTATAGTTCTGTGAGATTCTTGGGCCGTCTTGCACGCACTGCTCTTTTGAGGTCTATCCACAGATTCTTGATGATGTTTAGGTCGGGGGACTGTGAGGGCCATGACAAAACCTTCAGCTTGCACCTCTTGAGGTAGTCCATTGTGGATTTTGAGGTGTGTTTAGGTTCATTATCCTGTTGTAGAAGCCATCCTCTTCTCATCTTCAGCTTTTTTACAGATGGTGTGATGTTTGCTTCCAGAATTTGCTGGTGTTTAATTGAATTCATTCTTCTCTCTACCTGTAAACATTCCCCGTGCCACTGGCTGCGACACAAGCCCAAAGTATGATCGATCCATCCCCGTGCTTAACAGTTAGAGAGGTGTTCTTTTCATGAAATTCTACACCCTTTTTTCTCCAAACATACCTTTGCTCATTGCGGCCAAGAAGTTCTGTTTTAACTTCATCGGTCCGCAGGACTTGTTTCCAAAATGCATCAGGCTTGTTTAGATTTTAACTGATGAAAATTTAAATTTTGACCAGGGGTGCTCAAACTTTTGCATGCCACTGTATACGTATTTTCATAATAAAATTACTTTGAACATTGTTATGACGTCATTCAAACACTCAAACTCAATCTATCTGTATGTGTGTGTGTGAGTGTGTGTGTGAGTGTGTGTGTGTGTGTGTGTGTGTGTGTGTGTGTGTGACCAGAGGGCACAATGGAGAGGATGTTTCCTATAGTGGGGGAGTCTAGGACCAGAGGGCACAGACAGAGTGGATGTGGAGAGGATGTTTCCTATAGTGGGGGAGTCTAGGACCAGAGGACACAGATAGAGTGGATGTGGAGAGGATGTTTCCTATAGTGGGGGAGTCTAGGACCAGAGGACACAGATAGAGTGGATGTGGAGGGGATGTTTCCTATAGTGGGGGAGTCTAGGACCAGAGGTCACAGACAGAGTGGATGTGGAGAGGATGCTTCCAATAGTGGGGGAGTCTAGGACCAGAGGGCACAGATAGAGTGGATGTGGAGAGGATGTTTCCTATAGTGGGGGAGTCTAGGACCAGAGGACACAGATAGAGTGGATGTGGAGAGGATGTTTCCTATAGTGGGGGAGTCTAGGACCAGAGGACACAGATAGAGTGGATGTGGAGAGGATGTTTCCTATAGTGGGGGAGTCTAGGACCAGAGGACCGCAGATAGAGTGGATGTGGAGAAGATGTTTCCTATAGTGGGGAGTCTAGGACCAGAGGACACAGATAGAGTGGATGTGGAGAGGATGTTTCCTATAGTGGGGAGTCTAGGACCAGAGGACACAGATAGAGTGGATGTGGAGAGGAAGTTTCCTATAGTGGGGGAGTCTAGGACCAGAGGACACAGATAGAGTGGATGTGGAGAGGATGTTTCCTATAGTGGGGGAGTCTAGGACCAGAGGACACAGATAGAGTGGATGTGGAGAGGATGTTTCCTATAGTGGGGGAGTCTAGGACCAGAGGACACAGATAGAGTGGATGTGGAGAGGATGTTTCCTATAGTGGGGGAGTCTAGGACCAGAGGACACAGATAGAGTGGATGTGGAGAGGATGTTTCCTATAGTGGGGGGAGTCTAGGACCAGAGGACACAGATAGAGTGGATGTGGAGGGGATGTTTCCTATAGTGGGGGAGTCTAGGACCAGAGGTCACAGACAGAGTGGATGTGGAGAGGATGCTTCCAATAGTGGGGGAGTCTAGGACCAGAGGACACAGATAGAGTGGATGTGGAGAGGATGTTTCCTATAGTGGGGGAGTCTAGGACCAGAAGACACAGATAGAGTGGATGTGGAGAGGATGTTTCCTATAGTGGGGGAGTCTAGGACCAGAGGACGCAGATAGAGTGGATGTGGAGAAGATGTTTCCTATAGTGGGGAGTCTAGGACCAGAGGACACAGATAGAGTGGATGTGGAGAGGATGTTTCCTATAGTGGGGAGTCTAGGACCAGAGGACACAGATAGAGTGGATGTGGAGAGGATGTTTCCTATAGTGGGGAGTCTAGGACCAGAGGACACAGATAGAGTGGATGTGGAGAGGATATTTCCAATAGTGGGGGAGTCTAGGACCAGAGAGCACAGCCTCAGAATGGAGTGGTGTCCATTTAAAATGGAGGTGAGGAGCAATTCCCACATTCAGAGGGTGGTGAATCTGTGGAATTTGTTGCCACAGAGAGCTGTGATGGCCAATCATTGGGTATATCTAAGGGTGAGGTTGATCGACTCTAGGTTGGTCTGGGCGTGAAGGGATACGGGGAGAAGGCAGGAGACTGGGGCTGAGAGGAAAAATGGATCAGCCGTGTTGAAATGGCAAAGCAGACTCGATGGGCCAAATGGCCGAATTCTGATCCTATATCTTATGGACTTATGGTCTATATTTAAGGCAGAGATTACCTAGAGGGTTAAGGAGAGAAGGCATGAGAATGATGAGGGAAAAAAATCAGCCATGACTGAATGACAGATAAAGCTTGATAGGCTGACCAGCCACATTCTGCTCCTACCACTTCTAATAGCTAGTCACCCTCTCTTACTCCGACCCCCAACCCAGTTCCTCCTTTATCCTTCCCTCCCTCTCTCCCATCTCTCCCTCCCCTCCCTCCCATCTCTTCCTCTCTCCATCCTTCCCTCCCTCCCTCTCATCTCTCCCTCTCTCTCTCCGTCGTTCCCTCCCTCACATCTCTTCCTCTCTCCATCCTTCCCTCCCTCCCTCTCATCTCTCCCTCTCTCTCTCTGTCGTTCCCTCCCTCACATCTCTCCCTCTCTCCATCCTTCCCTCCCTCCCTCTCATCTCGCCCTCTCTCTCTCCTTCCTCCTCCCTCCCATCTCTCTCTGCCCTTCCCTCCCTCCCATCTCTCTCTGCCCTTCCCTCCCTCCCATCTCTTCCTCTCTCCATCCTTCCCTCTCTCCCATCTCTCTGTCCCCTTCCCTCCCTCCCTCATCTCTCCCTCTCTCTCCTTCCCCCTCCCACTCCCATCTCTCCCTCTCTACTGCCTCCATCCTGCTCTCCCCTCTCTCCCTCCTTCCCCCCTCCCACCTATCTCCCCTATCTCTCTCCTTCCTCCCTCCCTCACTATCTCATTGCCCCCCTCTCCTCCCCTCTCTCCCATCTCCTTTCTCTCTCTCCCTCCCATTTCTTCCTCTCTTTCTTACTATCCCTCCCTCCCTCACATCTCTCCCTCTCTCTCTCTCCTTCCCTTCGTCCATCCCGCCTGTCCCTATCACACCTCCCTCTGCCCCATCTCTCTCTCTCTCTCTCTCTCTAAGTGGATGGCAGGGAAAGTCTTTGCCTTTGGGCTGATTGATCACGAGGAAACCTCACAGAACTCCCTCACTCTTTCCTGCATTTTTCAGGTGTCAGGACACCCCAGTGGACGCCAGGGCAGTGCACCTGTCTCCCGAATGCCGTCTGCACCCATCGAGACGCGGAGAGGTTGCCGATCGTCTCGAGGACTCTGGGGCGCCCCAGTGCAGATCCCCACTTCACCAGTGAAGCCCCTTGTGGAATTGGAGGGGGAGGCGGAGAAAGAGCCCCTCCCCCTCTTTAACTCTCTGCCTGGGTCTGTGAACCTGTCGAAGTTTAATGTCCTCGTTGTCAAGCAGCCCAGGATGCTCAGGACATTAACCCTTCTGAGACGTCTCAGTGGTTTGAGGGTGACATAGTGATACATCTTGGCCGGGCCCTCGGAGGGCGCGTTAGGGTGGAGGCATTGGTAGTTCTGCAGTGGTCAAGTGGTCATTAACAAACCGGGCCATGCCAACGCCAGCGGAGCGAAGTCATCACTCACACAGTCACAGAAACACGACATTCGGCCCATCTAGTTTGTTCCTTCCCGATCTTCTGCCTTGTCGTATTGGCCACCCTCTTCCACCCTCTCCCGGCACCTGATTCGGCGCTCCGCGTGAGGAAGTTTCCGCTCAGGGTGCCCAAACACCTTTAACCTTTAGGATTGCCATCTCACGAACTCTGGCCTCCCCACCGTCGAGCTCACCTTCATAAGGCAGTGTGTGAAGAAGGGGAAGGAGCCCCACCACGTGGGGCATCCTCTCTTCTCGTTACTACCACCAGGAGGTACAGAAGCCTGACGACACACACTCGACATTTGAGCAACAGATTCTCCCCCTCTGCCACCAGATTTCTGAACGGACGAGGAACCCATGAACACCACCTCAAAACTCCTCGTTTGTTTTATCTATAACTTCATCTAATTTTATGTATCTGGTTTCCTCAGGTCGTCATAGCCGGGGTTGGTAATGGGGACAAGCTCCCACTACCTATTAAGTGCTCCCAATGGCGTCCATCTCAAATAGCCTCTGAGCCCCACCTGTGGTTTAGCTACTAAGCCCGGTGGAACCGTTTCTACTGGCAGGAGAAGGGCAAAGCCCCTGGGCAAAACCAGCCCCTCTGGGCAGGTCAGCCGTGGTTGGCAGCTCAGCTGGGAGAAGGAAAACTCTGATCTCAAACCTCCACCGCCTTGCGGCTATACCCACTCATGGGGAAGGCTTCGGGAGTAAACCCCGAGGAAAAATCCGGAGCTGGAGTCCCTAAGGCAGTCCGACGTTCAGTTCAACGCTGACTGGCAACTCCTGTGACACTGCTGGTCTCAAACTGTATTGGTCTCTGCAGTTTCTTTGCGTTCATCAGATGCGTGGAGAGGGGTAGCCTGCTACGTGGGCAAAGGCCTGGCCGCCGTATTGTACTGCCCAGGCTCGCGTATCTAGACAGCTAGACACAATATCCATGGTCAACCCTGACGGACAAAGGCCCATATGTACGGTACTGCAGACACTGAAAGAACACGTCGCAGTGCAATGTTGGTCAGTGACCATACCAAGACGGTGTTCGTGAGACATGATGTGGTTTTGCAGCACAAAACTATTAACAATTCTACTAAGTATACATTTTCTTGTCTACGATCACTGAAATCATCAGGCAGCCATCGGGCCCTGGACCGGTTTCACTCCCCTCAGCACTGAACTGTCTGTGTGACTGTGGCCTGTATCAGGCCCTGGACCGGTTTCACTCCCCTCAGCACTGAACTGTCTCTGTGACTGTGGCCTGTATCAGGCCCTGGACTGGCTTCACTCCCCTCAGCACTGAACTGTCTCCGTGACTGTGGCCTGTATCAGGCCCTGGACCGGTTTCACTCCCCTCAGCACTGAACTGTCTGTGTGACTGTGGACTGTATCAGGCCCTGGACCGGCTTCACTCCCCTCAGCACTGAACTGTCTCTGTGACTGGACTGTGTCAGGCCCTGGACCGGTTTCACTCCCCTCAGCACTGAACTGTCTCCGTGACTGTGGCCTGTGTCAGGCCCTGGACCGGCTTCACTCCCCTCAGCACTGAACTGTCTCTGTGACTGTGGACTGTATCAGGCCCTGGACCGGTTTCAC
The DNA here is from genome assembly GCF_030028105.1 of Mobula birostris. Lineage (NCBI taxonomy): Eukaryota > Metazoa > Chordata > Chondrichthyes > Myliobatiformes > Myliobatidae > Mobula > Mobula birostris. The sequence continues at coordinate 82,882 of NW_027274327.1, read as the reverse complement.
TCCCCTCAGCACTGAACTGTCTGTGTGACTGTGGCCTGTGTCAGGCCCTGGACCGGTTTCACTCTCCTCAGCACTGAACTGTCTGTGTGACTGTGGACTGTATCAGGCCCTGGACCGGTTTCACTCCCCTCAGCACTGAACTGTCTGTGTGACTGTGGACTGTATCAGGCCCTGGACAGGTTTCACTCCCCTCAGCACTGAACTGTCTCCGTGACTGTGGCCTGTGTCAGGCCCTGGACCGGTTTCACTCCCCTCAGCACTGAACTGTCTCCGTGACTGGACTGTATCAGGCCCTGGACCGGTTTCACTCCCCTCAGCACTGAACTGTCTCTGTGACTGTGGACTGTGTCAGGCCCTGGACCGGTTTCACTCCCCTCAGCACTGAACCGTCTCTGTGACTGTGGCCTGTATCAGGCCCTGGACAGGTTTCACTCCCCTCAGCACTGAACTGTCTCTGTGACTGTGGCCTGTATCAGGCCCTGGACTGGTTTCACTCCCCTCAGCACTGAACTGTCTGTGTGACTGTGGACTGTGTCAGGCCCTGGACCGGTTTCACTCCCCTCAGCACTGAACTGTCTCTGTGACTGGACTGTATCAGGCCCTGGACCGGTTTCACTCCCCTCAGCACTGAACTGTCTCTGTGACTGGACTGTATCAGGCCCTGGACCGGTTTCACTCCCCTCAGCACTGAACTGTCTCCGTGACTGTGGACTGTATCAGGCCCTGGACCGGTTTCACTCCCCTCAGCACTGAACCGTCTCCGTGACTGTGGCCTGTATCAGGCCCTGGACCGGTTTCACTCCCCTCAGCACTGAACTGTCTCCGTGACTGTGGCCTGTATCAGGCCCTGGACCAGCTTCACTCCCCTCAGCACTGAACTGTCTCCGTGACTGTGGCCTGTATCAGGCCCTGGACCGGTTTCACTCCCCTCAGCACTGAACTGTCTCCGTGACTGGACTGTGTCAGGCCCTGGACCGGTTTCACTCCCCTCAGCACTGAACTGTCTGTGTGACTGTGGACTGTATCAGGCCCTGGACCGGTTTCACTCCCCTCAGCACTGAACTGTCTCCGTGACTGTGGCCTGCAGCCATTGGGCCCTGGACCGGTTTCACTCCCCTCAGCACTGAACTGTCTCTGTGACTGTGGCCTGTATCAGGCCCTGGACCGGTTTCACTCCCCTCAGCACTGAACTGTCTGTGTGACTGTGGCCTGTGTCAGGCCCTGGACCGGTTTCACTCCCCTCAGCACTGAACTGTCTGTGTGACTGTGGACTGTATCAGGCCCTGGACCGGTTTCACTCCCCTCAGCACTGAACTGTCTCCGTGACTGGACTGTGTCAGGCCCTGGACCGGTTTCACTCTCCTCAGCACTGAACTGTCTGTGTGACTGTGGACTGTATCAGGCCCTGGACCGGTTTCACTCCCCTCAGCACTGAACTGTCTGTGTGACTGTGGACTGTATCAGGCCCTGGACAGGTTTCACTCCCCTCAGCACTGAACTGTCTCCGTGACTGTGGCCTGTGTCAGGCCCTGGACCGGTTTCACTCCCCTCAGCACTGAACTGTCTCCGTGACTGGACTGTATCAGGCCCTGGACCGGTTTCACTCCCCTCAGCACTGAACTGTCTCTGTGACTGTGGACTGTGTCAGGCCCTGGACCGGTTTCACTCCCCTCAGCACTGAACCGTCTCTGTGACTGTGGCCTGTATCAGGCCCTGGACAGGTTTCACTCCCCTCAGCACTGAACTGTCTCTGTGACTGTGGCCTGTATCAGGCCCTGGACTGGTTTCACTCCCCTCAGCACTGAACTGTCTGTGTGACTGTGGACTGTGTCAGGCCCTGGACCGGCTTCACTCCCCTCAGCACTGAACTGTCTCTGTGACTGGACTGTATCAGGCCCTGGACCGGTTTCACTCCCCTCAGCACTGAACTGTCTCTGTGACTGGACTGTATCAGGCCCTGGACCGGTTTCACTCCCCTCAGCACTGAACTGTCTCCGTGACTGTGGACTGTATCAGGCCCTGGACCGGTTTCACTCCCCTCAGCACTGAACCGTCTCCGTGACTGTGGCCTGTATCAGGCCCTGGACCGGTTTCACTCCCCTCAGCACAGAACTGTCTCCGTGACTGTGGCCTGTATCAGGCCCTGGACCGGTTTCACTCCCCTCAGCACTGAACTGTCTCTGTGACTGGACTGTGTCAGGCCCTGGACCGGTTTCACTCCCCTCAGCACTGAACTGTCTCCGTGACTGTGGCCTGTATCAGGCCCTGGACCGGCTTCACTCCCCTCAGCACTGAACTGTCTCTGTGACTGTGGACTGTATCAGGCCCTGGACCGGTTTAACTCCCCTCAGCACTGAACTGTCTCCGTGACTGTGGCCTGCAGCCATTGGGCCCTGGACCGGTTTCACTCCCCTCAGCACTGAACTGTCTCTGTGACTGTGGCCTGTATCAGGCCCTGGACTGGTTTCACTCCCCTCAGCACTGAACTGTCTCTGTGACTGTGGACTGTGTCAGGCCCTGGACCGGTTTCACTCTCCTCAGCACTGAACTGTCTCTGTGACTGGACTGTATCAGGCCCTGGACCGGTTTCACTCCCCTCAGCACTGAACTGTCTCTGTGACTGTGGCCTGTATCAGGCCCTGGACCGGTTTCACTCCCCTCAGCACTGAACTGTCTGTGTGACTGTGGACTGTGTCAGGCCCTGGACCGGTTTCACTCCCCTCAGCACTGAACTGTCTCTGTGACTGGACTGTATCAGGCCCTGGACCGGTTTCACTCCCCTCAGCACTGAACTGTCTCTGTGACTGTGGCCTGTGTCAGGCCCTGGACCGGCTTCACTCCCCTCAGCACTGAACTGTCTCCGTGACTGGACTGTGTCAGGCCCTGGACCGGTTTCACTCCCCTCAGCACTGAACTGTCTCTGTGACTGGACTGTATCAGGCCCTGGACCGGTTTCACTCCCCTCAGCACTGAACTGTCTCCGTGACTGTGGCCTGTATCAGGCCCTGGACCGGTTTCACTCCCCTCAGCACTGAACTGTCTCCGTGACTGTGGACTGTGTCAGGCCCTGGACCGGCTTCACTCCCCTCAGCACTGAACTGTCTGTGTGACTGTGGCCTGTATCAGGCCCTGGACCGGTTTCACTCCCCTCAGCACTGAACTGTCTCCGTGACTGGACTGTATCAGGCCCTGGACCGGTTTCACTCCCCTCAGCACTGAACTGTCTCCGTGACTGTGGCCTGTATCAGGCCCTGGACCGGCTTCACTCCCCTCAGCACTGAACTGTCTCTGTGACTGGACTGTGTCAGGCCCTGGACCGGCTTCACTCCCCTCAGCACTGAACTGTCTCTGTGACTGTGGCCTGTATCAGGCCCTGGACCGGTTTCACTCCCCTCAGCACTGAACTGTCTCCGTGACTGTGGCCTGTATCAGGCCCTGGACCGGTTTCACTCCCCTCAGCACTGAACTGTCTCTGTGACTGTGGCCTGTATCAGGCCCTGGACCGGTTTCACTCCCCTCAGCACTGAACTGTCTCCGTGACTGTGGACTGTGTCAGGCCCTGGACCGGTTTCACTCCCCTCAGCACTGAACTGTCTCCGTGACTGTGGACTGTATCAGGCCCTGGACCGGTTTCACTCCCCTCAGCACTGAACTGTCTCTGTGACTGTGGCCTGTATCAGGCCCTGGATTGGTTTCACTCCCCTCAGCACTGAACTGTCTCTGTGACTGTGGACTGTGTCAGGCCCTGGACCGGTTTCACTCCCCTCAGCACTGAACTGTCTCCGTGACTGTGGACTGTGTCAGGCCCTGGACCGGTTTCACTCTCCTCAGCACTGAACTGTCTCTGTGACTGGACTGTGTCAGGCCCTGGACCGGTTTCACTCCCCTCAGCACTGAACTGTCTGTGTGACTGTGGCCTGTATCAGGCCCTGGACCGGTTTCACTCCCCTCAGCACTGAACTGTCTGTGTGACTGTGGCCTGTATCAGGCCCTGGACCGGCTTCACTCCCCTCAGCACTGAACTGTCTCTGTGACTGGACTGTGTCAGGCCCTGGACCGGCTTCACTCCCCTCAGCACTGAACTGTCTCCGTGACTGTGGACTGTGTCAGGCCCTGGACCGGTTTCACTCCCCTCAGCACTGAACTGTCTCTGTGACTGTGGACTGTGTCAGGCCCTGGACCGGTTTCACTCCCCTCAGCACTGAACTGTCTCCGTGACTGTGGCCTGTATCAGGCCCTGGACCGGTTTCACTCCCCTCAGCACTGAACTGTCTCTGTGACTGTGGCCTGTATCAGGCCCTGGACCGGTTTCACTCCCCTCAGCACTGAACTGTCTCTGTGACTGGACTGTATCAGGCCCTGGACCGGTTTCACTCCCCTCAGCACTGAACTGTCTGTGTGACTGTGGCCTGTATCAGGCCCTGGACTGGTTTCACTCCCCTCAGCACTGAACTGTCTCTGTGACTGTGGACTGTGTCAGGCCCTGGACTGGCTTCACTCCCCTCAGCACTGAACTGTCTGTGTGACTGTGGACTGTGTCAGGCCCTGGACTGGTTTCACTCCCCTCAGCACTGAACTGTCTCTGTGACTGGACTGTGTCAGGCCCTGGACCGGTTTCACTCCCCTCAGCACTGAACTGTCTGTGTGACTGTGGCCTGTATCAGGCCCTGGACCGGTTTCACTCCCCTCAGCACTGAACTGTCTCCGTGACTGTGGCCTGTATCAGGCCCTGGACTGGTTTCACTCCCCTCAGCACTGAACTGTCTCTGTGACTGTGGCCTGTATCAGGCCCTGGACCAGCTTCACTCCCCTCAGCACTGAACTGTCTCCGTGACTGTGGCCTGTATCAGGCCCTGGACCGGTTTCACTCCCCTCAGCACTGAACTGTCTCCGTGACTGGACTGTGTCAGGCCCTGGACCGGTTTCACTCCCCTCAGCACTGAACTGTCTGTGTGACTGTGGACTGTATCAGGCCCTGGACCGGCTTCACTCCCCTCAGCACTGAACTGTCTCCGTGACTGTGGCCTGTATCAGGCCCTGGACCGGTTTCACTCCCCTCAGCACTGAACTGTCTCCATGACTGTGGCCTGTGTCAGGCCCTGGACCGGTTTCACTCCCCTCAGCACTGAACTGTCTCTGTGATTGTGGACTGTGTCAGGCCCTGGACCGGTTTCACTCCCCTCAGCATTGAACTGTCTCTGTGACTGTGGACTGTGTCAGGCCCTGGACCGGTTTCACTCCCCTCAGCACTGAACTGTCTCCATGACTGTGGACTGTGTCAGGCCCTGGACCGGTTTCACTCCCCTCAGCACTGAACTGTCTCTGTGACTGTGGACTGTGTCAGGCCCTGGACCGGTTTCACTCCCCTCAGCACTGAACTGTCTCTGTGACTGGACTGTATCAGGCCCTGGACCGGCTTCACTCCCCTCAGCACTGAACTGTCTCTGTGACTGGACTGTATCAGGCCCTGGACCGGTTTCACTCCCCTCAGCACTGAACTGTCTCTGTGACTGGACTGTATCAGGCCCTGGACCGGTTTCACTCCCCTCAGCACTGAACTGTCTCTGTGACTGTGGCCTGTATCAGGCCCTGGACTGGTTTCACTCCCCTCAGCACTGAACTGTCTCTGTGACTGGACTGTATCAGGCCCTGGACCGGTTTCACTCCCCTCAGCACTGAACTGTCTCTGTGACTGTGGCCTGTATCAGGCCCTGGACCGGCTTCACTCCCCTCAGCACTGAACTGTCTGTGTGACTGTGGCCTGTATCAGGCCCTGGACCGGTTTCACTCCCCTCAGCACTGAACTGTCTCTGTGACTGGACTGTGTCAGGCCCTGGACCGGCTTCACTCCCCTCAGCACTGAACTGTCTCTGTGACTGTGGCCTGTATCAGGCCCTGGACCGGCTTCACTCCCCTCAGCACTGAACTGTCTCCGTGACTGTGGCCTGTGTCAGGCCCTGGACAGGTTTCACTCCCCTCAGCACTGAACTGTCTCCGTGACTGTGGACTGTATCAGGCCCTGGACTGGTTTCACTCCCCTCAGCACTGAACTGTCTCTGTGACTGTGGCCTGTATCAGGCCCTGGACCGGTTTCACTCCCCTCAGCACTGAACTGTCTCCGTGACTGTGGCCTGTATCAGGCCCTGGACCGGTTTCACTCCCCTCAGCACTGAACTGTCTCCCTGACTGTGGACTGTATCAGGCCCTGGACCGGTTTCACTCCCCTCAGCACTGAACTGTCTCTGTGACTGTGGCCTGCAGCCATCGGGCCCTGGACCGGCTTCACTCCCCTCAGCACTGAACTGTCTGTGTGACTGTGGCCTGTATCAGGCCCTGGACCGGTTTCACTCCCCTCAGCACTGAACTGTCTCTGTGACTGGACTGTATCAGGCCCTGGACCGGTTTCACTCCCCTCAGCACTGAACTGTCTGTGTGACTGTGGCCTGTATCAGGCCCTGGACTGGTTTCACTCCCCTCAGCACTGAACTGTCTCTGTGACTGTGGACTGTGTCAGGCCCTGGACTGGCTTCACTCCCCTCAGCACTGAACTGTCTGTGTGACTGTGGACTGTGTCAGGCCCTGGACTGGTTTCACTCCCCTCAGCACTGAACTGTCTCTGTGACTGGACTGTGTCAGGCCCTGGACCGGTTTCACTCCCCTCAGCACTGAACTGTCTGTGTGACTGTGGCCTGTATCAGGCCCTGGACCGGTTTCACTCCCCTCAGCACTGAACTGTCTCCGTGACTGTGGCCTGTATCAGGCCCTGGACTGGTTTCACTCCCCTCAGCACTGAACTGTCTCTGTGACTGTGGCCTGTATCAGGCCCTGGACCGGTTTCACTCCCCTCAGCACTGAACTGTCTCTGTGACTGTGGACTGTGTCAGGCCCTGGACCGGTTTCACTCCCCTCAGCACTGAACTGTCTGTGTGACTGTGGCCTGTATCAGGCCCTGGACCGGTTTCACTCCCCTCAGCACTGAACTGTCTCCGTGACTGTGGCCTGTATCAGGCCCTGGACCAGCTTCACTCCCCTCAGCACTGAACTGTCTCCGTGACTGTGGCCTGTATCAGGCCCTGGACCGGTTTCACTCCCCTCAGCACTGAACTGTCTCCGTGACTGGACTGTGTCAGGCCCTGGACCGGTTTCACTCCCCTCAGCACTGAACTGTCTGTGTGACTGTGGACTGTATCAGGCCCTGGACCGGCTTCACTCCCCTCAGCACTGAACTGTCTCTGTGACTGTGGCCTGTGTCAGGCCCTGGACCGGTTTCACTCCCCTCAGCACTGAACTGTCTCTGTGACTGTGGCCTCTATCAGGCCCTGGACCGGTTTCACTCCCCTCAGCACTGAACTGTCTCCGTGACTGGACTGTATCAGGCCCTGGACCGGTTTCACTCCCCTCAGCATTGAACTGTCTCTGTGACTGTGGACTGTGTCAGGCCCTGGAGCGGTTTCACTCCCCTCAGCACTGAACTGTCTCTGTGACTGTGGCCTGTATCAGGCCCTGGACCGGCTTCACTCCCCTCAGCACTGAACTGTCTCCGTGACTGGACTGTATCAGGCCCTGGACCGGTTTCACTCCCCTCAGCATTGAACTGTCTCTGTGACTGTGGACTGTGTCAGGCCCTGGACCGGTTTCACTCCCCTCAGCACTGAACTGTCTCCATGACTGTGGCCTGTGTCAGGCCCTGGACCGGTTTCACTCCCCTCAGCACTGAACTGTCTCCGTGACTGTGGGCTGTATCAGGCCCTGGACCGGTTTCACTCCCCTCAGCACTGAACTGTCTGTGTGACTGTGGACTGTGTCAGGCCCTGGACCGGTTTCACTCCCCTCAGCACTGAACTGTCTCTGTGACTGGACTGTGTCAGGCCCTGGACCGGTTTCACTCCCCTCAGCACTGAACTGTCTCTGTGACTGTGGACTGTATCAGGCCCTGGACCGGTTTCACTCCCCTCAGCACTGAACTGTCTCTGTGACTGGACTGTGTCAGGCCCTGGACCGGTTTCACTCCCCTCAGCACTGAACTGTCTGTGTGACTGTGGCCTGTATCAGGCCCTGGACCGGTTTCACTCCCCTCAGCACTGAACTGTCTGTGTGACTGGACTGTATCAGGCCCTGGACCGGTTTCACTCTCCTCAGCACTGAACTGTCTGTGTGACTGTGGCCTGTATCAGGCCCTGGACCGGTTTCACTCCCCTCAGCACTGAACTGTCTCCGTGACTGGACTGTATCAGGCCCTGGACCGGTTTCACTCTCCTCAGCACTGAACTGTCTCTGTGACTGTGGCCTGTGTCAGGCCCTGGACCGGCTTCACTCCCCTCAGCACTGAACTGTCTCCGTGACTGTGGCCTGTATCAGGCCCTGGACCGGTTTCACTCCCCTCAGCACTGAACTGTCTCCGTGACTGTGGACTGTGTCAGGCCCTGGACCGGTTTCACTCCCCTCAGCACTGAACTGTCTCTGTGACTGTGGCCTGTATCAGGCCCTGGACCGGTCTCACTCCCCTCAGCACTGAACTGTCTCCGTGACTGTGGACTGTGTCAGGCCCTGGACCGGTTTCACTCCCCTCAGCACTGAACTGTCTCCGTGACTGTGGCCTGTATCAGGCCCTGGACCAGCTTCACTCCCCTCAGCACTGAACTGTCTCCGTGACTGTGGCCTGTATCAGGCCCTGGACCGGTTTCACTACCCTCAGCACTGAACTGTCTCCGTGACTGGACTGTGTCAGGCCCTGGACCGGTTTCACTCCCCTCAGCACTGAACTGTCTGTGTGACTGTGGACTGTATCAGGCCCTGGACCGGCTTCACTCCCCTCAGCACTGAACTGTCTCTGTGACTGTGGCCTGTGTCAGGCCCTGGACCGGTTTCACTCCCCTCAGCACTGAACTGTCTGTGTGACTGTGGACTGTGTCAGGCCCTGGACCGGCTTCACTCCCCTCAGCACTGAACTGTCTCCGTGACTGGACTGTATCAGGCCCTGGACCGGTTTCACTCCCCTCAGCATTGAACTGTCTCTGTGACTGTGGACTGTGTCAGGCCCTGGACCGGTTTCACTCCCCTCAGCACTGAACTGTCTCCATGACTGTGGCCTGTGTCAGGCCCTGGACCGGTTTCACTCCCCTCAGCACTGAACTGTCTCCGTGACTGTGGGCTGTATCAGGCCCTGGACCGGTTTCACTCCCCTCAGCACTGAACTGTCTCTGTGACTGTGGACTGTATCAGGCCCTGGACCGGTTTCACTCCCCTCAGCACTGAACTGTCTCTGTGACTGGACTGTGTCAGGCCCTGGACCGGTTTCACTCCCCTCAGCACTGAACTGTCTCTGTGACTGTGGCCTGTGTCAGGCCCTGGACCGGTTTCACTCCCCTCAGCACTGAACTGTCTCCGTGACTGTGGCCTGTGTCAGGCCCTGGACCGGTTTCACTCCCCTCAGCACTGAACTGTCTCCGTGACTGGACTGTATCAGGCCCTGGACCGGTTTCACTCTCCTCAGCACTGAACTGTCTCTGTGACTGTGGCCTGTGTCAGGCCCTGGACCGGCTTCACTCCCCTCAGCACTGAACTGTCTCCGTGACTGTGGCCTGTATCAGGCCCTGGACCGGTTTCACTCCCCTCAGCACTGAACTGTCTCCGTGACTGTGGACTGTGTCAGGCCCTGGACCGGTTTCACTCCCCTCAGCACTGAACTGTCTCTGTGACTGTGGCCTGTATCAGGCCCTGGACCGGTCTCACTCCCCTCAGCACTGAACTGTCTCCGTGACTGTGGACTGTGTCAGGCCCTGGACCGGTTTCACTCCCCTCAGCACTGAACTGTCTGTGTGACTGTGGCCTGTATCAGGCCCTGGACCGGTTTCACTCCCCTCAGCACTGAACTGTCTCCGTGACTGTGGCCTGTATCAGGCCCTGGACCAGCTTCACTCCCCTCAGCACTGAACTGTCTCCGTGACTGTGGCCTGTATCAGGCCCTGGACCGGTTTCACTCCCCTCAGCACTGAACTGTCTCCGTGACTGGACTGTGTCAGGCCCTGGACCGGTTTCACTCCCCTCAGCACTGAACTGTCTGTGTGACTGTGGACTGTATCAGGCCCTGGACCGGCTTCACTCCCCTCAGCACTGAACTGTCTCTGTGACTGTGGCCTGTGTCAGGCCCTGGACCGGTTTCACTCCCCTCAGCACTGAACTGTCTGTGTGACTGTGGACTGTGTCAGGCCCTGGACCGGCTTCACTCCCCTCAGCACTGAACTGTCTCCGTGACTGGACTGTATCAGGCCCTGGACCGGTTTCACTCCCCTCAGCATTGAACTGTCTCTGTGACTGTGGACTGTGTCAGGCCCTGGACCGGTTTCACTCCCCTCAGCACTGAACTGTCTCCATGACTGTGGCCTGTGTCAGGCCCTGGACCGGTTTCACTCCCCTCAGCACTGAACTGTCTCCGTGACTGGACTGTATCAGGCCCTGGACCGGTTTCACTCTCCTCAGCACTGAACTGTCTCTGTGACTGTGGCCTGTGTCAGGCCCTGGACCGGCTTCACTCCCCTCAGCACTGAACTGTCTCCGTGACTGTGGCCTGTATCAGGCCCTGGACCGGTTTCACTCCCCTCAGCACTGAACTGTCTCTGTGACTGGACTGTGTCAGGCCCTGGACCGGTTTCACTCCCCTCAGCACTGAACTGTCTCTGTGACTCGACTGTATCAGGCCCTGGACCGGTTTCACTCCCCTCAGCGCTGAACTGTCTCTGTGACTGTGGCCTGTATCAGGCCCTGGACCGGTTTCACTCCCCTCAGCACTGAACTGTCTCTGTGACTGTGGACTGTATCAGGCCCTGGACCGGTTTCACTCCCCTCAGCACTGAACTGTCTCTGTGACTGTGGCCTGTATCAGGCCCTGGACTGGTTTCACTCCCCTCAGCACTGAACTGTCTCCGTGACTGGACTGTATCAGGCCCTGGACCGGTTTCACTCCCCTCAGCACTGAACTGTCTCCGTGACTGTGGACTGTATCAGGCCCTGGACCGGTTTCACTCCCCTCAGCACTGAACTGTCTCCGTGACTGTGGACTGTATCAGGCCCTGGACCGGTTTCACTCCCCTCAGCACTGAACTGTCTCTGTGACTGGACTGTGTCAGGCCCTGGACCGGTTTCACTCCCCTCAGCACTGAACTGTCTCTGTGACTGTGGACTGTATCAGGCCCTGGACCGGTTTCACTCCCCTCAGCACTGAACTGTCTCTGTGACTGTGGCCTGTATCAGGCCCTGGACTGGTTTCACTCCCCTCAGCACTGAACTGTCTCCGTGACTGGACTGTATCAGGCCCTGGACCGGTTTCACTCCCCTCAGCACTGAACTGTCTCCGTGACTGTGGACTGTATCAGGCCCTGGACCGGTTTCACTCCCCTCAGCACTGAACTGTCTCCGTGACTGTGGCCTGTGTCAGGCCCTGGACCGGTTTCACTCCCCTCAGCACTGAACTGTCTCCGTGACTGGACTGTGTCAGGCCCTGGACCGGTTTCACTCCCCTCAGCACTGAACTGTCTGTGTGACTGTGGACTGTGTCAGGCCCTGGACCGGTTTCACTCCCCTCAGCACTGAACTGTCTCCGTGACTGTGGACTGTATCAGGCCCTGGACCGGTTTCACTCCCCTCAGCACTGAACTGTCTCTGTGACTGGACTGTGTCAGGCCCTGGACCGGTTTCACTCCCCTCAGCACTGAACTGTCTCCGTGACTGTGGACTGTGTCAGGCCCTGGACCGGTTTCACTCCCCTCAGCACTGAACTGTCTCCGTGACTGTGGACTGTGTCAGGCCCTGGACCGGTTTCACTCCCCTCAGCACTGAACTGTCTCTGTGACTGGACTGTGTCAGGCCCTGGACCGGTTTCACTCCCCTCAGCACTGAACTGTCTGTGTGACTGTGGACTGTATCAGGCCCTGGACCGGTTTCACTCTCCTCAGCACTGAACTGTCTGTGTGACTGTGGACTGTATCAGGCCCTGGACCGGTTTCACTCCCCTCAGCACTGAACTGTCTGTGTGACTGTGGACTGTATCAGGCCCTGGACAGGTTTCACTCCCCTCAGCACTGAACTGTCTCCGTGACTGTGGCCTGTGTCAGGCCCTGGACCGGTTTCACTCCCCTCAGCACTGAACTGTCTCCGTGACTGGACTGTATCAGGCCCTGGACCGGTTTCACTCCCCTCAGCACTGAACTGTCTCTGTGACTGTGGACTGTGTCAGGCCCTGGACCGGTTTCACTCCCCTCAGCACTGAACCGTCTCTGTGACTGTGGCCTGTATCAGGCCCTGGACAGGTTTCACTCCCCTCAGCACTGAACTGTCTCTGTGACTGTGGCCTGTATCAGGCCCTGGACTGGTTTCACTCCCCTCAGCACTGAACTGTCTGTGTGACTGTGGACTGTATCAGGCCCTGGACCGGTTTCACTCCCCTCAGCACTGAACTGTCTCTGTGACTGTGGCCTGTATCAGGCCCTGGACTGGTTTCACTCCCCTCAGCACTGAACTGTCTCCGTGACTGGACTGTATCAGGCCCTGGACCGGTTTCACTCCCCTCAGCACTGAACTGTCTCCGTGACTGTGGACTGTATCAGGCCCTGGACCGGTTTCACTCCCCTCAGCACTGAACTGTCTCCGTGACTGTGGACTGTATCAGGCCCTGGACCGGTTTCACTCCCCTCAGCACTGAACTGTCTCTGTGACTGGACTGTGTCAGGCCCTGGACCGGTTTCACTCCCCTCAGCACTGAACTGTCTCTGTGACTGTGGACTGTATCAGGCCCTGGACCGGTTTCACTCCCCTCAGCACTGAACTGTCTCTGTGACTGTGGCCTGTATCAGGCCCTGGACTGGTTTCACTCCCCTCAGCACTGAACTGTCTCCGTGACTGGACTGTATCAGGCCCTGGACCGGTTTCACTCCCCTCAGCACTGAACTGTCTCCGTGACTGTGGACTGTATCAGGCCCTGGACCGGTTTCACTCCCCTCAGCACTGAACTGTCTCCGTGACTGTGGCCTGTGTCAGGCCCTGGACCGGTTTCACTCCCCTCAGCACTGAACTGTCTCCGTGACTGGACTGTGTCAGGCCCTGGACCGGTTTCACTCCCCTCAGCACTGAACTGTCTGTGTGACTGTGGACTGTGTCAGGCCCTGGACCGGTTTCACTCCCCTCAGCACTGAACTGTCTCCGTGACTGTGGACTGTATCAGGCCCTGGACCGGTTTCACTCCCCTCAGCACTGAACTGTCTCTGTGACTGGACTGTGTCAGGCCCTGGACCGGTTTCACTCCCCTCAGCACTGAACTGTCTCCGTGACTGTGGACTGTGTCAGGCCCTGGACCGGTTTCATTCCCCTCAGCACTGAACTGTCTCCGTGACTGTGGACTGTGTCAGGCCCTGGACCGGTTTCACTCCCCTCAGCACTGAACTGTCTCTGTGACTGGACTGTATCAGGCCCTGGACCGGTTTCACTCCCCTCAGCACTGAACTGTCTCTGTGACTGGACTGTGTCAGGCCCTGGACCGGTTTCACTCCCCTCAGCACTGAACTGTCTGTGTGACTGTGGACTGTATCAGGCCCTGGACCGGTTTCACTCTCCTCAGCACTGAACTGTCTGTGTGACTGTGGACTGTATCAGGCCCTGGACCGGTTTCACTCCCCTCAGCACTGAACTGTCTGTGTGACTGTGGACTGTATCAGGCCCTGGACAGGTTTCACTCCCCTCAGCACTGAACTGTCTCCGTGACTGTGGCCTGTGTCAGGCCCTGGACCGGTTTCACTCCCCTCAGCACTGAACTGTCTCCGTGACTGGACTGTATCAGGCCCTGGACCGGTTTCACTCCCCTCAGCACTGAACTGTCTCTGTGACTGTGGACTGTGTCAGGCCCTGGACCGGTTTCACTCCCCTCAGCACTGAACTGTCTCTGTGACTGTGGCCTGTATCAGGCCCTGGACTGGTTTCACTCCCCTCAGCACTGAACTGTCTGTGTGACTGTGGACTGTGTCAGGCCCTGGACCGGTTTCACTCCCCTCAGCACTGAACTGTCTCTGTGACTGGACTGTATCAGGCCCTGGACCGGTTTCACTCCCCTCAGCACTGAACTGTCTCTGTGACTGGACTGTATCAGGCCCTGGACCGGTTTCACTCCCCTCAGCACTGAACTGTCTCTGTGACTGTGGCCTGTATCAGGCCCTGGACTGGTTTCACTCCCCTCAGCACTGAACTGTCTCCGTGACTGGACTGTATCAGGCCCTGGACCGGTTTCACTCCCCTCAGCACTGAACTGTCTCCGTGACTGTGGACTGTATCAGGCCCTGGACCGGTTTCACTCCCCTCAGCACTGAACTGTCTCCGTGACTGTGGACTGTATCAGGCCCTGGACCGGTTTCACTCCCCTCAGCACTGAACTGTCTCCGTGACTGTGGCCTGTGTCAGGCCCTGGACCGGTTTCACTCCCCTCAGCACTGAACTGTCTCCGTGACTGGACTGTGTCAGGCCCTGGACCGGTTTCACTCCCCTCAGCACTGAACTGTCTGTGTGACTGTGGACTGTGTCAGGCCCTGGACCGGTTTCACTCCCCTCAGCACTGAACTGTCTCCATGACTGTGGACTGTATCAGGCCCTGGACCGGTTTCACTCCCCTCAGCACTGAACTGTCTCTGTGACTGGACTGTGTCAGGCCCTGGACCGGTTTCACTCCCCTCAGCACTGAACTGTCTCCGTGACTGTGGACTGTGTCAGGCCCTGGACCGGTTTCACTCCCCTCAGCACTGAACTGTCTCCGTGACTGTGGACTGTGTCAGGCCCTGGACCGGTTTCACTCCCCTCAGCACTGAACTGTCTCTGTGACTGGACTGTGTCAGGCCCTGGACCGGTTTCACTCCCCTCAGCACTGAACTGTCTGTGTGACTGTGGACTGTATCAGGCCCTGGACCGGTTTCACTCTCCTCAGCACTGAACTGTCTGTGTGACTGTGGACTGTATCAGGCCCTGGACCGGTTTCACTCCCCTCAGCACTGAACTGTCTGTGTGACTGTGGACTGTATCAGGCCCTGGACAGGTTTCACTCCCCTCAGCACTGAACTGTCTCCGTGACTGTGGCCTGTGTCAGGCCCTGGACCGGTTTCACTCCCCTCAGCACTGAACTGTCTCCGTGACTGGACTGTATCAGGCCCTGGACCGGTTTCACTCCCCTCAGCACTGAACCGTCTCTGTGACTGTGGACTGTGTCAGGCCCTGGACCGGTTTCACTCCCCTCAGCACTGAACTGTCTGTGTGACTGTGGAGTGTATCAGGCCCTGGACCGGTTTCACTCCCCTTAGCACTGAACTGTCTCTGTGACTGTGGACTGTGTCAGGCCCTGGACCGGTTTCACTCCCCTCAGCACTGAACCGTCTCTGTGACTGTGGCCTGTATCAGGCCCTGGACAGGTTTCACTCCCCTCAGCACTGAACTGTCTCTGTGACTGTGGCCTGTATCAGGCCCTGGACTGGTTTCACTCCCCTCAGCACTGAACTGTCTGTGTGACTGTGGACTGTGTCAGGCCCTGGACCGGTTTCACTCCCCTCAGCACTGAACTGTCTCTGTGACTGGACTGTATCAGGCCCTGGACCGGTTTCACTCCCCTCAGCACTGAACTGTCTCTGTGACTGGACTGTATCAGGCCCTGGACCGGTTTCACTCCCCTCAGCACTGAACTGTCTCCGTGACTGTGGCCTGTATCAGGCCCTGGACCGGTTTCACTCCCCTCAGCACTGAACTGTCTCTGTGACTGGACTGTATCAGGCCCTGGACCGGTTTCACTCCCCTCAGCACTGAACTGTCTCCGTGACTGTGGCCTGTATCAGGCCCTGGACCAGCTTCACTCCCCTCAGCACTGAACTGTCTCCGTGACTGTGGCCTGTATCAGGCCCTGGACCGGTTTCACTCCCCTCAGCACTGAACTGTCTCCGTGACTGGACTGTGTCAGGCCCTGGACCGGTTTCACTCCCCTCAGCACTGAACTGTCTGTGTGACTGTGGACTGTATCAGGCCCTGGACCGGCTTCACTCCCCTCAGCACTGAACTGTCTCTGTGACTGTGGCCTGTGTCAGGCCCTGGACCGGTTTCACTCCCCTCAGCACTGAACTGTCTGTGTGACTGTGGACTGTGTCAGGCCCTGGACCGGCTTCACTCCCCTCAGCACTGAACTGTCTCCGTGACTGGACTGTATCAGGCCCTGGACCGGTTTCACTCCCCTCAGCACTGAACTGTCTCTGTGACTGGACTGTGTCAGGCCCTGGACCGGTTTCACTCCCCTCAGCACTGAACTGTCTCTGTGACTCGACTGTATCAGGCCCTGGACCGGTTTCACTCCCCTCAGCGCTGAACTGTCTCTGTGACTGTGGCCTGTATCAGGCCCTGGACCGGTTTCACTCCCCTCAGCACTGAACTGTCTCTGTGACTGTGGACTGTATCAGGCCCTGGACCGGTTTCACTCCCCTCAGCACTGAACTGTCTCTGTGACTGTGGCCTGTATCAGGCCCTGGACTGGTTTCACTCCCCTCAGCACTGAACTGTCTCCGTGACTGGACTGTATCAGGCCCTGGACCGGTTTCACTCCCCTCAGCACTGAACTGTCTCCGTGACTGTGGACTGTATCAGGCCCTGGACCGGTTTCACTCCCCTCAGCACTGAACTGTCTCCGTGACTGTGGACTGTATCAGGCCCTGGACCGGTTTCACTCCCCTCAGCACTGAACTGTCTCTGTGACTGGACTGTGTCAGGCCCTGGACCGGTTTCACTCCCCTCAGCACTGAACTGTCTCTGTGACTGTGGACTGTATCAGGCCCTGGACCGGTTTCACTCCCCTCAGCACTGAACTGTCTCTGTGACTGTGGCCTGTATCAGGCCCTGGACTGGTTTCACTCCCCTCAGCACTGAACTGTCTCCGTGACTGGACTGTATCAGGCCCTGGACCGGTTTCACTCCCCTCAGCACTGAACTGTCTCCGTGACTGTGGACTGTATCAGGCCCTGGACCGGTTTCACTCCCCTCAGCACTGAACTGTCTCCGTGACTGTGGACTGTATCAGGCCCTGGACCGGTTTCACTCCCCTCAGCACTGAACTGTCTCCGTGACTGTGGCCTGTGTCAGGCCCTGGACCGGTTTCACTCCCCTCAGCACTGAACTGTCTCCGTGACTGGACTGTGTCAGGCCCTGGACCGGTTTCACTCCCCTCAGCACTGAACTGTCTGTGTGACTGTGGACTGTGTCAGGCCCTGGACCGGTTTCACTCCCCTCAGCACTGAACTGTCTCCGTGACTGTGGACTGTATCAGGCCCTGGACCGGTTTCACTCCCCTCAGCACTGAACTGTCTCTGTGACTGGACTGTGTCAGGCCCTGGACCGGTTTCACTCCCCTCAGCACTGAACTGTCTCCGTGACTGTGGACTGTGTCAGGCCCTGGACCGGTTTCACTCCCCTCAGCACTGAACTGTCTCCGTGACTGTGGACTGTGTCAGGCCCTGGACCGGTTTCACTCCCCTCAGCACTGAACTGTCTCTGTGACTGGACTGTGTCAGGCCCTGGACCGGTTTCACTCCCCTCAGCACTGAACTGTCTGTGTGACTGTGGACTGTATCAGGCCCTGGACCGGTTTCACTCTCCTCAGCACTGAACTGTCTGTGTGACTGTGGACTGTATCAGGCCCTGGACCGGTTTCACTCCCCTCAGCACTGAACTGTCTGTGTGACTGTGGACTGTATCAGGCCCTGGACAGGTTTCACTCCCCTCAGCACTGAACTGTCTCCGTGACTGTGGCCTGTGTCAGGCCCTGGACCGGTTTCACTCCCCTCAGCACTGAACTGTCTCCGTGACTGGACTGTATCAGGCCCTGGACCGGTTTCACTCCCCTCAGCACTGAACTGTCTCTGTGACTGTGGACTGTGTCAGGCCCTGGACCGGTTTCACTCCCCTCAGCACTGAACCGTCTCTGTGACTGTGGCCTGTATCAGGCCCTGGACAGGTTTCACTCCCCTCAGCACTGAACTGTCTCTGTGACTGTGGCCTGTATCAGGCCCTGGACTGGTTTCACTCCCCTCAGCACTGAACTGTCTGTGTGACTGTGGACTGTGTCAGGCCCTGGACCGGTTTCACTCCCCTCAGCACTGAACTGTCTCTGTGACTGGACTGTATCAGGCCCTGGACCGGTTTCACTCCCCTCAGCACTGAACTGTCTCTGTGACTGGACTGTATCAGGCCCTGGACCGGTTTCACTCCCCTCAGCACTGAACTGTCTCTGTGACTGTGGCCTGTATCAGGCCCTGGACTGGTTTCACTCCCCTCAGCACTGAACTGTCTCCGTGACTGGACTGTATCAGGCCCTGGACCGGTTTCACTCCCCTCAGCACTGAACTGTCTCCGTGACTGTGGACTGTATCAGGCCCTGGACCGGTTTCACTCCCCTCAGCACTGAACTGTCTCCGTGACTGTGGACTGTATCAGGCCCTGGACCGGTTTCACTCCCCTCAGCACTGAACTGTCTCCGTGACTGTGGCCTGTGTCAGGCCCTGGACCGGTTTCACTCCCCTCAGCACTGAACTGTCTCCGTGACTGGACTGTGTCAGGCCCTGGACCGGTTTCACTCCCCTCAGCACTGAACTGTCTGTGTGACTGTGGACTGTGTCAGGCCCTGGACCGGTTTCACTCCCCTCAGCACTGAACTGTCTCCATGACTGTGGACTGTATCAGGCCCTGGACCGGTTTCACTCCCCTCAGCACTGAACTGTCTCTGTGACTGGACTGTGTCAGGCCCTGGACCGGTTTCACTCCCCTCAGCACTGAACTGTCTCCGTGACTGTGGACTGTGTCAGGCCCTGGACCGGTTTCACTCCCCTCAGCACTGAACTGTCTCCGTGACTGTGGACTGTGTCAGGCCCTGGACCGGTTTCACTCCCCTCAGCACTGAACTGTCTCTGTGACTGGACTGTGTCAGGCCCTGGACCGGTTTCACTCCCCTCAGCACTGAACTGTCTGTGTGACTGTGGACTGTATCAGGCCCTGGACCGGTTTCACTCTCCTCAGCACTGAACTGTCTGTGTGACTGTGGACTGTATCAGGCCCTGGACCGGTTTCACTCCCCTCAGCACTGAACTGTCTGTGTGACTGTGGACTGTATCAGGCCCTGGACAGGTTTCACTCCCCTCAGCACTGAACTGTCTCCGTGACTGTGGCCTGTGTCAGGCCCTGGACCGGTTTCACTCCCCTCAGCACTGAACTGTCTCCGTGACTGGACTGTATCAGGCCCTGGACCGGTTTCACTCCCCTCAGCACTGAACCGTCTCTGTGACTGTGGACTGTGTCAGGCCCTGGACCGGTTTCACTCCCCTCAGCACTGAACTGTCTGTGTGACTGTGGACTGTATCAGGCCCTGGACCGGTTTCACTCCCCTTAGCACTGAACTGTCTCTGTGACTGTGGACTGTGTCAGGCCCTGGACCGGTTTCACTCCCCTCAGCACTGAACCGTCTCTGTGACTGTGGCCTGTATCAGGCCCTGGACAGGTTTCACTCCCCTCAGCACTGAACTGTCTCTGTGACTGTGGCCTGTATCAGGCCCTGGACTGGTTTCACTCCCCTCAGCACTGAACTGTCTGTGTGACTGTGGACTGTGTCAGGCCCTGGACCGGTTTCACTCCCCTCAGCACTGAACTGTCTCTGTGACTGGACTGTATCAGGCCCTGGACCGGTTTCACTCCCCTCAGCACTGAACTGTCTCTGTGACTGGACTGTATCAGGCCCTGGACCGGTTTCACTCCCCTCAGCACTGAACTGTCTCCGTGACTGTGGCCTGTATCAGGCCCTGGACCGGTTTCACTCCCCTCAGCACTGAACTGTCTCTGTGACTGGACTGTATCAGGCCCTGGACCGGTTTCACTCCCCTCAGCACTGAACTGTCTCCGTGACTGTGGCCTGTATCAGGCCCTGGACCGGTTTCACTCCCCTCAGCACTGAACTGTCTCCGTGACCTCACTTTTGGGGACTGTGGTTCATGTCTGTTATTTGTTTATTTTTTATATTGTTCACACAATTTCTTCTGTTTTGCTGCTCGTTGGATGTTTGATGGTGTTTGTTGTGTGCGGCGGCGGGGGGGAGTTTGTGGATACTATTGTGTTTCTTTGTCTTGTGGCTGCCTGCAGGAAGATGAATCTCAAGCTTGTGTACGGTTTGATAATAAATACACTTTGAACTTGAACTTTGAGGGTTTAAACTTGGCCATAAATCTGAACCTGATTTGGACTTGATTTTCTCAATACCATCCCAAACATTGCAGAAACTCCTTCCCCTGCCTTGCCTGTGTCCACATCGTACTGAAGAAGTCTGCTGTATGAGCTGGGATTACCTGTTAGCTGGCCATTTTAATCCCACCTGCCATCTCCACACCGACGTGTCTGTCCACGGCCTTCCCTTCTGCCAAGGTGAGGCCAGGCCCAGGGGAGAGGTACGGCACCTCATAATCTGTCTGAGCCGTCAGTAGCCTGACAGCATCAACGTCGGTGACTCGAACCCTTCCCTCTCCGGTACTCCCATCCCCTTTCTGTTTTCCACGATCACCCCCAAAATCCTCCCTCTGGTTCCCCGCCTCCTTCCGTTTCTTCCACAGTCCACTCTCCTCTCCAACAGATCAAATTCCTTTCTCCAGACCTTCACCTCTCACCCCTCCCCACTGTTCCTGCTAGGCTGCGTGGCCGCACAGTCACTGAAACGCCCCGCGCACATACCTTCGCTGCCACGCAGCTAGAAAACGTTTATGAAACGTGAAAGATTTTCTTTGTCATACTGTATCTCATTACACCCGCCAGTTAATAAATAAAATCAAAAATGCATATGATTTCTCAATTTTCATTCTAAATATGCATATTGCAAAAACAAACATTTAAAATGCCACGCAGATTTCAGGCCGTGTAAAAATCTCCTGCTCAGAGCAATGGTTGGTCTGTGCAGTTGTAAAAAACATAGGAGGAAACGTAGCTGCCTCCCAGTTTCACAATGCTCGCATATCCCAATCCTTCCCCACCTATAGTACCTTTCCTTCGCCCTCACCTGGATTTATACATCATCTCCCAGCTCCTGCTCCTAACCGTCCCCTTCATCCCTTTACGTTCCTCCACCCCCCAACCCTGATGAAAGATCTCGACCCAAAACTTCGACTGTCCATCTCTCTGCACAGATGCTTCCTGACCCTCTGAGTTTCTCCAGTGTTTTGTGTGTGTTGCTGCCCCGGGCATTCCGAGGCCTGGGATCCATGGTCCCCTTGCTTCATGCTATTGATCCGTGGCATAAATAGGTTGGGAACCTCTGCTATTACGTGCCCTCATTGGTCACTTTATCACCGTACACCTGCTTGTTAATGCAAATATCTCATCAGCCAATCACAAGGCAGCAACTCAATGCATAAAAGCACGCAGACATGGTCAAGAGGTTCAGTTGTTGTTCAGATCAAACATCAGAATGGGGAAGGAATGTGATCTAATTGACTTTGACCCTGGAATGATTGTTGGTGCCAGATGGGGTGGTTTGAGTATCGCAAAAACTGCTGATCTCTTGGGATTTTCACACACAGCAGTCTCTAAAGTTTACAGAGAATGGTGCGAGAAACAAAAAGACATCCAGTGAGTGGCAGTTCTGTGGTGAAAACGCACATTGTTAATGAGAGAGGTCAGAGGAGAATGGCCAGACCGGTTCAAGCTGACCACACGTTATAACAGTGGTGTGCAGAACAGCATCTCTGAGCACACAACATGTCAAACCTTGAAATGGTTGGGCCACAATAGCAGAAGTCCACGAACATACTGACAGTGGCCACTTTATTAGGAGCCTGTTCATAAACAGCCCACCCACCCTGTCTCAGCCCTCCGGACAAGTGGGAGGTAGGGAGCCCCCCACTGACCTCATCAACTCTCGAGTGGGAAGGAAGTCACCTTTGACTCCGAAGGGTGGACGAGAGGCACTGGGCAGCAAGAGGAGAGGGGACAAGGAACATGGAGTCAGGAGGGAGTGAATCAGAGTGAGGGGGAGGTTTGGTTGTGCATTGGGGTATCGGGGGGGGGGGTGAGCTTGCAAGGGCTACCCATTACAGTGGCAGAAGGTGAGGGCAGGCAAGCTCTTCCGATGACCCCCAGACAGAACACCTACCCTTCCCTCTGCTCAGGCCGAGCGACTGCACTCTTCCACGGGTGCAGCGACCCCACGCGGAGACCCTAGATCTGGGCGCATACAGTTCCCACGGATAAAGCCCCTTCTCCGGGCCTTCATGCGGGGCTTAGCTACTAAGCCTGGCAGAACCGCTTCTCCTGACGGGGAGGGGCAAAGGCGGGTTACTGGCGCCTTAAAACCAGTCGCTTCGGGCAGACGGGGCTCGGCAGCCGCTGTTGGCAGCTCACCTAGGGGAAGGAAATCTCTGATCTCAAACCTCCGCTGCTTTGCAGCTGTACCCACTCATGGGGAGGGCTTCGGGAGTAAACCCCAAGGGAAAATCTGGAGCTGGAATCCCTAAGGCAGTCCTACGTTGAGTTCAACACTGACTGGTAACTCCTGTGACACTGCTGGTGTCAAACTGTATCGGTCTCTGCCGTTCCTTTGGGTTCATCCGCAGCAGGGAGAGGAGGAGCCAGCTCCATGGGCAACAGCTCGCTCTCCATAGCGTCCTGTCCTGGCTTGTGTATCCAGACAGCCGGGACACAACATCCATGGTTGACCCTGTCCAACAGAACCCTCACAAACTCTCCTCCCATTGGACCCAATCCCAATGAAACCCATTCCCACGTATGGAGATCAGTCCGTTCCCTCCCTCCCTTCACTCCCACTATGGTTCAGAGGGAGTCCCAACATCGCACC